>NC_133481.1:19391627-19478181 GCF_025370935.1 Choristoneura fumiferana | reverse complement strand
AAATAATTCCGATCCGCATTTAGCGATCCTTCCAAATAGCGAACCTTTGTGTTGAAAAATAAAGTTGTGTTAATACTTGTAATGTATAGATATCATTTTAATAATATTGTAAATCTGTTTAAAATGTACCTACCTCGTTGAGTTTCTTACCGGATTCTTCTCAACAGAGGTATTTCCGACCCGGTGTAGTTTTTTTGACATTCATAAGTGCTTGTTATAGCCTAAATTGAAATAAAGAATATTTTTGACTTTGACTTTTAAATAGTAGATTGTACAACGAGAGCATAAAACGTGCCATTTTACCCGAGACGTTCAGATAGCCACCCAAGCCGGTAGACCCATCGAGGGGAAAATGGGTTTTAATGCTCGAGTATTACACTCTGCTTTTCACTTCGACTAAGAGTTCATACATTGCTATTATAATTATTAATTTTTAATTTTATTGATTTAACCTGATTGATTTCATACATTTTTAGTTTTATAAAATGAAATATATTAAATAATTATATAAGTAGAAACTTTTTTGTTTGTGGCTGTTGACACGTTATTACCTTGGTCTTTGACGACGATTTTACTTTATGCACTACAATAGTTTTATGTCGCCTAGATCCAGCATGAATACCAACTTTACGAGCATGAAACGTGAAAAAATTATTGCATTATACTGCAATTTTAGGCATGATGAATTAGTCGACAAATGCAACATGTAGAAAGGAGAACAGACAGCTAGCCGGACAGACATAAAAGTCTTATTTTCCAAAGCTGAAATAGAGACGTTTCACGCGGTCAGTTATTTTTGTCTATGTAACCCTCTCATGCGTTTACCCTCACTTTAAAAAAACAAAGTGCTAACAACCGCAAAAACCGAGCCCCCCAAACCGGACCCGGAGTGTGGCCGGAGTTAACGCAAGTGCTTAGTAACTTGCACACAAGTAGCCAGTTACTTAGCCCGACCTTATCAAGTCAAAGCATGCGCAGAGCCCGGTTAAGGACATCGCTTTCTTTCTTACGTCACATAGTCGTGATATAATTATTTGCGCAATACTGCGGCTTTAAATGTAATGGCATACTAGTGTCTTTAAAGCTGGGTTAATCCGAGTAACCTCTAGTTAAAAGTGAGGGGCTATTAATAAATTATGTCGCACCAATTTTATTATTTTTGGGCCCCTTCCTGTCCCTTCCCTTCACACATTTACCTACTATGAAATCCTACCCTCACTAAGATGACATAAATACTCGATTATGGCAACATTAAAAAAATGATTCTCTTTCAACCGTGTTCTACTTCCTGTAGCCGACTACCTAAGTACAGTCAGCAGCAAAAGTAAATGAGCGGTTACAATGCTCAAACTCATTTACACACGACTATTAAGGTAATAAGAGAGTTTAAGGAGTTTATAGGTCATTTTGCCACAACCGCTTATCTACTTTTATGCTGGGTCTGGATCAATTGGTGTAATTTTGTCCCAAGTATTATTATTATTGTAATGTGACATCGAACTCTTTCATAAAGTGACATAAGTTTCATGTTCATCAAACTAACCTAAACAAACAAAAAGTTGGAAAACCCCCGACTTTGTCACTTCAAAGTTCAATATCTCGAAAACGGCTAAACCGATTTTGATGAAACATGTCTAAGAACCATTGCTAGAAAACCTGATTTCAAATAAAAAAACCGCATTCAAAGCGGTCCACCCGTTCAAGAGCTACGGTGCCAACATACATACACACAGCGGTCAAACTTATAACACCCCTCTTTTTGCGTCGGGGGTTGAAAATTGACTTGCTATAACAAAAATTGGTCATATGTCTGGAGGTTACCCGTGACCTCTGACTGATCAGATTGGGTCACAATGGACCACCTTGAACCAAGGTCAGACAATTAGTTGAAAGGCGACTCCGGTTCAGAATAACCATTATTACAAGTTATGAAGCGTGGAAACTAATGAGTGTGCCAGTAGCTGTAGCTATTGTTTTTTGCATTGACATCTATGTAGGTACCATCAGCCATATATGTGGTCTACCATTATGATTGGTTTTTTGGAGTCTTTTTGTATTTTTTATTTCAACTCCAAATTTGTTACTTTTACGGGTATCCCGTGAAACCATATCGAAAATACAAACTGAGACATGGATGCACAGAAACCAGAAAAGAGACCAGCACTGGGAATCGAAACCCAGGTCCTCAGCTTTCCGTGCTGCGTGCTTCAACCCCTACACCACTGCTGGACAGGAATCTAGACACGATTTTTTCCTATACATACATATCTCAGGTTGCTTATTTCTACTTTGCTACTTAAGCAGCAGCACTAATCATAATTTGATTGCTTAGTAGCGACATCTCTTGTCTGGGTGAGCGGTTGGTTCCGAAAGAGTGTGACGTCTGTCGACGCCACATAGATGTCGCTAGTGCTGCTGCTTAAGTAGCAAAGTAGAAATAAGCAACCTTTCGTGTCAACTGTCTAGATTCCTGTCCAGCAGTGGTGTAGGGGTTAAAGCATGCAGCACGGAAAGCTGAGGACCTGGGTTCGATTCCCAGTGCTGGTCTCTTTTTCTGGTTTTTCTGTGCATCCAGTCTCAGTTTGCATTTTCGATATGTGGTCTACCACCCTAAAGTTGATAATTGTTTGCATGTCATAAAACAATAATGCCAATAGACGTGTCTGTCAACTTGAAAGTTCGACTTTAGCGACATATTCGTTTGATAGGAACTTGTTTAAAAATTTGGCTGATGGTACCTTACGGCACTAAACTGGCTGTTTGGAACTTCGAGTTACGTACGAGTTTTGTAGTAGCCCTGCTGTCACGGACGTCTACAAACTATAGTAGCCTGTCCTTTCTACCTCATCCAAAACATACTCTAAATCCTTACAGTGCAATCTGCCAGGCTGTGGAATCGGCTACCGACCTCCATCAGGCAATCTCCCACCGTGGGATCTTTTAGGGAAGGCTTGAGAAGAATGTGGCTTGCACCTTCTCCCTAAATATTTGAGAACATTCCTTTGTTTAATATGCTTATATATTATATGTATTATGGTCATATATATAGTAGTTTATTTATTTATATTGTAGATTATGTATTTTATTGTTTAAAAGCACTGTATAGTAGCTTCCATTATTTTAACTCTTAAACTCACCCTTGTCGGACCCTAACGTATTGCTCCTTTCCTCTCATCCACTCAAAGGTTGACTGGTAGAGATCCCTTAAAGGGATAGTCCGCCTTTGTACAAAGTTTAAAGTTTGTCATTGTATTTGTTAATTTTTCTTTTGTACAATAAAGAGTTTACATACATTACATACTACATACTAACTATAGGTTCAGAAATTCGCGCTGTGAACTTATTTTATGCGCGGTTTTGATGTAGGAAACATGCAGTCTATACAAAGATGCCGATGGTTTTATGCGTCCAACATATGTACCTACTCGTAGTTGACCCGACCAGAGGGGCTACTACGATATTCGAAAATCGAAGTTCGTATCTTACCGTCCCGCTGCGCCTTGACCCACGTCTCGATCATTAGAATTTGAAACTTTATGTCAGGTAAGAAAAGCTGACATTTGCTTCGACGTATATCCTAAAAGGACGTTGGGCTTTACGGGTTAAATAAATATGAACTTGACATATTTGAATATAAATTAAACACAAATGTTCGTATTTTTCATACAAATATCTGCCTCGGCTGGGGATCGAGACCCTAGGATTTCAGGACTTGAAAACTTTGAACCCATGGGACATCGAGGCTCTCAGCACAAAAAAAAACTAAACAATACCTAAATGGTTTATTTTTTACTGCTCCAAGGGGTACGACCACAGATATGGATCTGTATCTATCTGTGGGTACGACCTAACGAGGGGTAAAACCTGAGTATTTGATATGATATCTCCACGCGTTCCTGAGGAAAAGTACCTATCTTCACATATGGACGGACAGACAGACAGACGGAAAGCAAAGTGATCCTATAAGAGTTTCATTTTTGCCAACTGTGGTACGGCACCCTAGTTTAGTAGGATTTAAATTTAACCTTTTAAAAACAAAAGCTGCCCAGTTGTCAAAACATGTCGATTAGATCGGTCAAATGGACAAAAGATAATGTAACAATATAGCACCTTGACCTTATAGCAAGCAGTTAGTAGCCGTGTGAGTCACAACCGCTAACGTTTCGGTTCCGTAGACAGTTTTGTTCTAAGAAAGCATAGAAGGTCAAATCTCACGATATGATCGAAAGTGGCATTACTGTTGTCACGTTTTTGTTGCTAGTATTTGATCGTTTTCGACCACTGACCGCTCATAATTAATTTTTAATTTCTCATGCTCGTAAAGTTGGTATTTATGCGGATCTTGGTGACACAGAGTTCCTTTTTATGCTCTAGTGCAATAAAGTAAAATCTTCCTCTAATATTAAAGGTGTCGACAGCCACAAACAAAAAAGTTTCTATATATTTTTTTAATATTTTTAATTTTATGTAAAACTAAAAATCAATCAAATCAATCAAAATAAATCAATAAAACTAAAAAAATATAATTATATAGCATTGCATACAAATTAAAAGGTAGGTACTTAGTAAGTGAACAATTGTTTCCACTGCAATGTAGCTATGAATTGTCTATCCACCCTCGCCGTACCTACCAGCTCGGGTGGCCATATGTACTCCTCTATTTTATGCTCTTGTTCTACAATCTACTATTTTTTAATACAGGGTAAATGTAATTTTTAATGTATGCGATACAATACAAAATTGACAGCACATTGATAGGTACTAAATGTTCATCTAAGAGATGTCAAATAAATGTCAAAAATGATTCAAAGGCCCCCGTACCAAGAGACAGCGATAACACCGCCATGTCCGATCTTATGTCCGATACACTGATTTTACGATTAACTTTGATCGATAAATTACCCAAATTCTACTTATTTGAAGACGTTACAAAACAAAAGTAGCTTAGTTATAAGAGTAGAATCGAACCTTGAATTTAAAACCCCATGGTCGGAGACCCCTCGTAAATAAAACTTTTTGAGTATTTGGTTTCCATCTCTCCCATTACCTATACGATAAGTAGTTCTGCTTTGCCAATCCGGACGTATTAAACCTCACGGATCTCGTCAAACTCTAAAATAACTCTATGAAGGTTACTTAAACACTGTCCACATACTCTTCCGTCTGACTGTCATTAAAACTAAACCTTACTTATGTCAACTCCATCAAAAATGTAGCACCAAAGCAACCAAAATAAAATACTTTACAAAATGAAAACATGAGCCATGACGGAGAAAAAGGTTTACAGGCATCAGTCTCAACTTTTGCCACATCAATCTGTAATATTGAACAAAGTACAAAAAAGTCTGTTGGTAACTAAGGATTTTCTGGACGAGTATATACTCAAAGGTAAAAACAAATTTGAACCACTTAACCTTTCCACATTCAGTTATTGTACTTAACTATCGATAGTACAATGTTGAAGTGCGTTAAATTGTACTATTGTTTACTTTTCATCGAAACAATTACGTACTTATAAGAACTAAAACTTGTTCGGGATGAATTGCAAATTTCAAACGTCGAATTGTACTGAATTTACTGTTGGTGAATTGGTAAAAAGTAGCTCTTATATGTCTTATATGTCACTTATTTGATCCTCTTAAGTCTCCGCGTACTTTATATAGTACAAAAAAATGAATAACTGCCAAATTTATTATATATTGTACACATTTTTGAATGAAATGACTGTTGGACTGTAGCAAAGGGATACGGCTACGAACTTACGTACGCCTACTCTTTTTTACGAGTTACGAGGTAAACTACCAGCGTTTACGGAAAGACTACCATTATTACCTACCTACAAAGAAGAAAGCGATAAAAGAAAGCTGGAAGAATGATTTTTTTTCAAAACAGATTTTTTATTAACTTAATAGTTTAAGTTACTAGTGACTTTAGATTAAGTGGACGTTCGCTTGAACTGAACGCTCTTTTGAAGCTTCTATACTTACTTGGTTTGGATAGGTATTTAACTAAATGTAAACTAACTTCAGCTACCAGATTTGGTACATTCAAGGTTTTTATTACTTATTTATCATTGTACCTAATACAAACTACACTAGTGTATTTCAATACAGAAATGTAAATGATTAGATTTAAGTGGAGGAATTTCAATATTCAAGACACCGATTGACATTGTTTTGTTTACATTTAGTTAAATACCTATCCAAACCAAGTATAGACCCGGATTTGGGAAGACAAGTGCGTCTAGGACCATGCGCAGTGTATATAGATTGCGCATTACACTATAGTGTCATGTAGGTAGGTATAGTAGTTCCGACATATACAATTATTATTCATTAGGTACTAATGTTTACCCGTAGCATTGCACGCGTTATATTAATTAGTAGTTAAATTATAATTCCGGTATTTTCCTAAAATTCTTATGGGTATTCCCACATAGTATATCGTGCTCTGGTTTTCATTGAAGTTGCATTGCAACAAAAATGTCAAATTTCATGACGAATAACTAACGTAAAAGAAATTTGGTTTTAAAATCTAAATATTTTCAGCATAGGTAACCTATTAAATATAATGACCCGGATAACTCACATCTGAAATCGAGTTTAGCTCGACATGTTTCGATTTTTTGTTTGTGTTTGCGTGCGCGTGTTGCAGCAGCCGCTGAGTCGCGTTGCTCCGAAGACGAAGGGCTACGGATTAGCCCGAAACATGTCGAGCTAAACTCGATTTAAGACGTGAGTTATCCGGGTCATTATATTTAATATGAGTGAGTCTCACGGTAGTTTCATGTTCAAAATAGGTAACCTAATTACATTTTGTCAAAATTTACTTTGGACAGTTAATTTCGGACCGAATTCAAAATGGTATTCGTGTGAATGATTTTCCATTTAATGACAGTAAGGGTGTTTTCCACCAGCGAGGCGTGGCGAGTCGAGGTGGCGCGAGATATGAAATGGCGCCGACCCATTTTCACCAAAAAAAACCGCCGAAGATACCGTGCGGGCGGCGCGATGGCACGCGAGAATCGTATTTCCATTGCAGGGTTAATAAGCACTATATGTACGTAGCAATACGGTTCATTATTAAAATAAAAATAAAAACTCGTATCGCACATCCTAGTCAAAGAATACATACTGTTTCCACCGAAGATGCGCTAGGAGAACATTGAAAGTTTGCCGTCCAAACTTCAATTGTCGTCTTGTCTCGCCTCGTCTCGTCTCGCCGGTGGTGTACCTATAATACCTATCAATTTTTTTTTATTCGACTGGATGGCAAACGAACAAGAGGGTCTCCTGATGGAAAGAGATCACCACCGCCCATAAACATCTGCAACACCAGGGGTATTGCAGATGCGTTGCCAACCTAGAGGCCTAAGATGGGATACCTCAAGTGCCAGTAATTTCACCGGCTGTCTTACTCTCCACGCCGAAACACAACAGTGCAAGCACTGCTGCTTCACGGCAGGATTAGCGAGCAAGATGGTGGTAGCAATCCGGGCGGACCTTGCACAAGGTCCTACCACCTGCAAAACATCATCATTATCCGGGCTAGACCTTATCCCATGTACTTGGGGTCGGCCTTCCTTGTCCGCAATTTCCACTTCGCACGGTCATATGCCGTGCTCACGTCCAGTTTTGCTTCTCTGAGATCTTTCTCGGCCGTCGTCAGTTAAGTGGAGGGTGGTCTTCCACGTCCTCGCTTCGTCACTGGCAAATTTAGGGCAAGCTTAACGATGTGGTCTTTCGGCCGTCTCTGAACGTGACCATACCATCTGAGGCGTTTCTCCTTGACCTTCTCTATTATTGGAGCAACCCTGACACTGCCCCTAATACCTATAATACCTATGCTTTTTGAAAAATCTCGCGTGACATTTGGCTCAAATCACATCTCATCACGTCTCAACGAGGGGACGGCAGAAAAATTGCCATAAAATCGCCTCATTAGGGTTCCGGAGCCAAAATGGCAAAAACGGAACCCTTATAGTTTCGCCATGTCTGTCTGTCTGTCTGTCTTTCCGTCCGCGGCTTTGCTCAGGGACTATCAATGCTAGAAAGCTGTAATTTTGCACAGATATATAAATAAACTATGCCGATAATATGGTACAATTAAAACTTTAAAAAAAATTTTTTTAGGGTACCTCCCATAGACGTAAAGAGGGGGTGATTTTTTTTTCTCATCCAACCCTATAGTGTGGGGTATCGTTGGATAGGTTAAAACCACTAGGGGGTTGCTAAAACGATTTTTCGATTCAGTGATCTGTTTGCGAAATATTCAACTTTAAAGTGAAAATTTTCATTAAAATCGAGCGTCCCCCCCCTAAAATCTAAGTAAGTGTATCAAACTTTCAAGGAAAACTATAACGGCTAAGTTTGCTTGATAATTATTAGTAGTTTGTGAGTAAATAGCAGCCTAAGGTATTAAATATACCTAAACTTGGAAGATTCCGTATAAAATACGAAATCCTTAGAAAATATTACTTACTTAATTTTTTTGTAATGGCTACGGAACCCTATTTTGGGCGTGTCCGACACGCTCTTGTTTATTAATCGATCCTCCATGCCATGCCCGGCTGGCTGTGTTTCCAACAAAGGTGTATCCTCGCACATCTTGTGTTGCGAGGAATGCCTTTGTCACGAACCAATAGAAACGCTTAATTTCCCTATCGTCGCTTTGCACATCGCTAGTGGAAACCGCTCGACGGAGCGAGGATAGATAAATGAAGCGGTTCGTGGCAAACACATTCTTCGCAACGCAACCTCGCACATCTCTGGTGGAAATACAGTACCACTACCATGAGTTTACAGTGACCGTACTCGATAGCGACGGCGTAACTTATTTGTATGGAGAATTGTACAGCGCCTCTACAAATAATTTACGCCGTCGCTATCGAGTACGGTCACTTTAAACTCATGGTAGTGGTACAGCTCAATCCGCTGAATATAGATTCTGACGTCATACAAGTGGCTTTTTAGTGTCCACAGACTGTGAAAAGTATTGGCCGGCCAACCTGACAGTGGGGAGGTTCGCGGCGGTGACTGGCGCCCTGGTGATTGCGATCGTCGTCGTACGGACGCTCTACGCCGTTGTCATACAGCGGTGCTGGTGCTGGTGAGGTGAGGTCATCATCATCGTCATTACCCGTTGGATGTATAGTCAAGGGCAAAGATATCGACACGGCCAAAGTTACAAAAATATGTATACACGACTTTATGCACTTAACATTAAGGCCGTGTATACATATTTTTTGCAACTTTGGCCGTGTCGATATCTTTGCCCTTGACTGTAGGTACAACGTGACCTTAAGGCGCAAAACACACCTGACGACAGCCAGGTAAAAAGACCCGCGGTATTCCCGACCCGACCCGCTCCCAACCCGCTGCCTTCCTGTGTGTGTATTGCTCGTGGTCATGTGTTCCGATTTTTCACGATACTACTATTAGTATTATAGTAGTAGTATTAGTGGTGTGGCGTGCAATAAAAAATATTGTAACGCTGGTTTCAGACTAGCGTTTTTTTTGAGCGTATAAGCTCGTTTTTGGAAGCGCATGTACACGCTCGTATGGGGGTGGTTTTGTTTCCTTCGAGCTTTGAACAAAAATCTGAAAATCGTTCCATATGCGCCACGAAATGCCGACATGGCAGTCAAAGGGTTAAATAGTTGGTACTCATAGGCGGTGGTGATTATTCCCATCAAATGAACCGATTGCTCGTCTGCCTCCCTCTCATACATACAAGTAACATACATAAAATCACGCCTCTTTCCCAGCGGGGTAGGATGAGACTACTTCCTTCCACTTGCTACGATCCTGGCATACAACTCTCGCTTTCTCTACATTCATCAATCTTTTCATGCATGCATGCACGTCGGTCACACGGTCGGAGGGCACGGCGCCCCTCTCATGATAAAAAACTACGCACAGAAAAAGCGCTAGTCTGCTGAAATCGTCCTAATTTATATATTGTATTGTTCCAGATGAAACTATGCGAACGACCAAATGTTTTTCTTCCGTCCAAGAGGCAGGCTGTACAGGATAAAGCGGAAAATCTACTTCAAGACAGCCGGCCGTAACACCTGGGATCCGTACAACGTCCAGCTGAGCCAGGTGGCGATGTGGACCGGCGTACTCTTCGGCATGATGCTGCTCCTCCGGAGTCTGTACCTCAAGTTCGTTAAGCATAACCACGACGGGGATTCCTCGGAAAGCATTATATGCCATGTTTGTCACCATTGTTTCGTGTTTAATTTGTAGTTTGGTAAATATTAAGATGTCTGGAATAACATAGGCTACTTTTAAGATGTCTGGAATAACATAGGCTACTTTTAAGATGTCTGGAATAACATAGGCTACTTTTAAGATGTCTGGAATAACATAGGCTACTTTTAAGATGTCTGGAATAACATAGGCTACTTTTAAGATGTCTGGAATAACATAGGCTACTTTTAAGATGTCTGGAATAACATAGGTTACTTTTAAGATGTCTGGAATAACATAGGCTACTTTTAAGATGTCTGGAATAACATAGGCTACTTTTTACCCGACTGCCCGAAGGAGGGTTATGTTTTTCGAGCGTATGTATGTATGTACTTATGTATGTATGTGGGTATGTATGTCCATTTCTTTGGTCCTCGCTGCAGCCTAAACGGCTTGAAAGAAAGAAAGAAAGAAAGAAAATACATTTATTGACGCTTTTTAACATATGAGGTATTATTGGATTCGTCATAACTGTCGGAGTGACATAGGGTATATAATATTTCATTAAGGCGTTTGCGAAAAAAAATATGACGGAGGAATAAAAATATATATTTTGTATAGTAACAATCTGGGTATCAAATGAAAGCTAAGAATTAGCCCATTCTAAAAATACATGGGTTATAATACTTTTAATGTACCATTTTCACAGAAATATCACAAAAGTAAAAAATAAAACATTAAATTAAAAAATCAAAAAACCCGACTGCCTTAAAAACTAAAAGGAAGAAAATAAGTCTAGTGGTCTAGAACTGCCAAGTACTCGTAGCTGATTTAAAGTTCAACAGTCGGGATCCATTCTAATCGTAGTTAGCTCAAAAATTCTTGGTTAGGGAGGGGTCCCGATTGATGCACTTTAAATTAGCTACTTGCCAGTTCTAGACCACTAGACTTATTTTCTTCCTTTTAGTTTTCAAGGCAGTCGGGTTTTTTGATTTTTTTAATTTAATGTTTTATTATCCCGAATCCTACGGGATCAGGATAGTCTTAAAATTTCAACCACTAAGATTCATCATCATTATTATTGTATAGGTAAAAAATATTTTTATGTTAGGTACTAATATACCATATCAAATACCTTTTTAACCCTTTAACCGCTATTGTCTGAATTATAAGACAAAAATTATCCAGCTCATTTCACCGCAGTCTTAATTAAGACAAAATGTCATATAGTTTCCCCGTGTAGTGTCGGGTTAGAATTACTTCTCCATTTCTTCTGTAGATGTCGTACGAGGCGACTGAGGATACAGGTTAAGGTATACCGTAGGCGACAGGCTAGCAACCTGTCACTATTGTACCGTTTTTGTCAAACTTTAAACCTAAAATTGCTAAAAGTGGCTCCGAAGCGGTAACGTTTCGTGTGCTCTGCCTACCCCATTTGGGAATACAGGCGTGATGTTTGTGTGTGTGTGCGTGTCATATATTTTCGGTGTAGGTGGCGATACGATATGGCGGTTAAAAGGTACATAACCTAAAAAAATACTTGAAATATCTAACAATAACAATTGCAATAGCAATGGACGGGCCACAACACTCGAAGAACAGATAACCGTTAGAGAAAAGCGTCGAGTAGCAACTACGAATAGGAAGACGAAGCATTGGTAATCGCGAGAGTTGTGGGCAACCGGTGGATGCAAGCGGCGAGATCTCGTTCATTGTGGCGTTCTATATAAGGGGAAGGTCTTTCTTCAACAGTGCACGTCTTCCGGCTGATGATGATTGATGACCTATATATACCTCATTTTCAAAATTGACCTTGAATTAAAATTAAATAAATATTAACCTTACTGTACTGTACAGTCAGCAACAAGGATATGAATACAGCCAGTGCTAAAAATATGTATACAGGACTTTATTGCCTGTTTATCAAGGTCGCGTATACATATTTTTTGCACTTTGGCTGTATTCATATCTTTGTTGCTGACTTACACCAATTACCGTCATAACGTTAGAGCTGCAGCCAAAGTCATAAATACCAGTGCCCTTAGTGTAAGTTTTCGGTTACAAAATACGTCTCGATCACGCTTGCGTTGAAATCACAATTAGTATGGAAACACGAACATCGCAAACTTTCCGCTAGAGGCGCTGTTCGTGTTTCCGTACAAATTGAGGTTTAACGTGAACGCGATCGAGACGTATTTTGTAACCGAAAACTTACACTAAGAAACACAGGATGTTTTAATTATAAAACCACTGAGTATTTTTATTGCACTGTTTGAAACACTTAAGTTACAGCTGGTTAGTGACTTGCTGCACCGACCAACCTACCTATTAATGAACACCTTTATAATACTGGCGATAATATTTATCATCATTGTATGTATACTTCGTTTTTTAGCATTAGAAAAAGGGTAAACGACCTTGACGAGTCTTTTTTTAAAACGTTTAAAAAAAGTAGTAGGTAATTATTACTTATGATACCAAAAGCAGTAAATTATCATAATTATGTTCTTGCTAATACGGTATTTGACTATTTTGTATATGTTTTATAAATTAAAACTACACAATGCCTGTTATCGAATAGAAAAACAATTTTTAAGCTACCTTTACAAATAACAAAGTTATACGGTTTGAAATTCAAGATTAGACAGAGAATGACATACTGGCATGTGACGTCACACGCCAGTACCGCCATACTTGCTGCATAGAGAAAAGCGTTTGAGAAAGAGACAGGTATATAGATTTTTCAAAAAATCACTATAAATCAATTTTCCCATTATACATCCATTTCTGTCCTTTTAGCCTCTAATGACATAACTATATTAACTTATTGAACATATTTATAAATAATAATGATATTAAAATTTAAATATGTTTCCTCATCTCACTAAATTTAATTTATCATGTGTACCTATGTAAAATACTTAGTTTATTTCTTTCGTTTTAATTCATGTAATCTTCTCCTGTTGAATTCATTCCAATTCCCGTATTTTCTATTGAAGCGTTATGCGCAAAGAAAAAAAAAAAAAAAAAAAAAAAAACAATTTTCAACCGATTTAAATTTTCTCTTCGCTAAACACTATCTGTATATAAATTTTCATAATAATATTAAGATATGGCAAAATCAGGAGTTGTCAAATACCGTAATTGCTGTGACTTATTTTTCAAAAGTGTTTTTCAATAATAAGACACGTCAAGATCACTTACCTTCTTTCTAATGCTAACAAAACGAAGAATAGCTTGAAGTCAATTTTCTCATAGGCACAGAATAAATAATAGTGTAGGTACCTTCCTGTAACCATGAGATGAAGTAAAAGTTGTAAATAAACTTATTTAAAAATTACAATGTGCCTATTACTAAATAACAAAGACGAATCACTGTTATTTTACGTTACACGTCAATTTACATTCTCATATACTTACTTAAGGATTTGTATTGAAACAGAGTATTTTTACAAAACGGTCCTTGACACATCTGGAACGACCAAAACATTGTGGCAACACTGATTTTGACATACAATAACAATTGAATTACAATTTTTTAAATACAATAATATCCACCTTTGTTTCGTACAGCTTAAGGTGGATTATGCGTGTTGTTAGCGGTGAATAAATAATAGGTGTATTTTCAATTGAGATGCAGCCCGCGGATAGGAGCGTCTCGGTTTTTGAACGCGTAACAATGTGTTGGCTGAATAATCAATACCATTGCCTCGATTATATTCTAAAGGTATTCTAGTGACAGCAGATTTGGCGGGAAAACAGATTTCCTAGGATAGAGAATTTCACCGTGCGAATTTTGATGAGAGCTAGAAAAACAGAGGTCTTTTGTCTAACGCAATCGGAATCACAATCGTTTCACCACTTTTTTTTCTGTCACATGGTGTAGAATCTGTACACTGTAGATGAAGGTAGAAAGAGATGATAAGTGCGATCGCGAGCGCCCTTAGACAATAATGGTCACCGGTTTCATAAAGCATTCACTATGTGTGGGTAATGAGAACGACTTGGTTGAGATGGGTTTGCTTAAGGCTTCGAAAGAGAAGACAACAATCTGAGGTAGAGGAGTTTAATGCATCGACAAGAGTCTTACAGCACTAAATCCATACTAATATTATAAATGCGAAAGTGTTTGTATGTTTGCCCGTCTTTCACGTCGAAACGGAGCGACGGATCGACGTGATTTTTGGCAGAGATAGTTCATGGGCCAGAGAGTGACATAGACTACTTTTTATCCCGAAAAAATGCACAGTTCCCGAGGGAACCGCGCGCGATAACCGAATTACACGCGGGCGAAGCTGCGGGAAAAAGCTAGTAATTACCTATAGTTTAAAAAACAAGTCTAGTAGTCTAGAATTCTGTTAAAAAGTAACTTTAAACTTCAGAAGTTGAGACCCATGCAAAATCGCAACCAGCTCAAAAGTTCCTAGTACCTATGGGTCCCGAGTCCCGACTGTTACAGTTTAAGTTACCTTACAGAGTTCTTTACCACTAGCCTTGTTTTTTTTTCCAAGAAATAATGCTCCAATTGCGTTCACCAAAGCGTTAATCATGTTGTGGTACTTGCTTAACGGTTACAATGCCTATGCGCCGAGTATTGTTTTATAAATATAAATATAAATATCACGGGACAATTCACACCAATTGACCTAGTCCCAAAGTAAGCTTAGCAAAGCTTGTGTTATGGGTACTAAGCAACGGATAAATATAATTATATAGATATAGATACATACTTAAATACATATTAAACACCCAAGACCCGAGAATAAACATTCGTATTTTTCATACAAATATCTGCCCCGACACGGGAATCGAACCCGGGACCTCAAGCTTCGTAGTCAGGTTCTCTAACCACTAGGCCATCTGGTCGTCAAAAATTGTTATTATACAAAATACAGCAAGTGAAAGAATTTAAAAGGTTCATAATATCACAGTAATGGACCAAAACGTTGCTTATAGTTAGGTATAGCATAGCACTCCTGTAACTTGTAAAATTAACCTAATATGTATCGGCAAGGTGATTTCGCTGCACAGATTTTTTAGGATTCCGTACGCTTAAAGTATTTAAGAACCAATAATAAGGATATAGAAAATATGGTTTGTATTTCGAGCAGCGATGTCGTCCTTTTTAGGGTTCTGTACAAGGAAACCATATAGTTTCACCGTGTCCGTCCGCCTGTGGCTTAGCTAAAAGACGGCTGGTGCTAGAAAGCTATAATTTTGCATGAGTATATAATGTTAACAACGTAGACTAAACAGTAAAATACAATTCGGAAAAAACATATTTTTAATATGTAAAAAGAGGATGATTTTTAGGGTTCCGTACTCAAATTGGCAAAAATGGAACCCTTATAGGCTGGTCTGTCTGTCCGTCCGTCCGCGGATTTGCCCAGAGACTAACAGTGCTAGAAAGCTGTAATTTTGCATGGATAATTATTTATGTAGCTACAAAGTAGCTTCCATTAACATCATCTTGATGGGCGGCGGTCATCCATCGTGTGGTTTAAGCGTTCCTTTTTACCTCGGACATGTCATTTATGGAACAATTTGGCGGCCGTGGCTTTTCCAACTCACTACGATATGTCTTTCTGCAAAAAGCGAGTGTACCATTTCCTGCAAGGCCGGCAACGCATCTGCAGTCCTGATGGTGTTGCGGATGTCTATATGAGCGACGATAATCACTTAACATCAGGTGAACCGTCTGCTCGTTTGTCTGCTGTTACATAAAAAAAACTATGCCGACAAAATGGTAACAAAAATTTGCAGTTGGAAAAAAAATCCATCATGGACGACTGGGAAGACGGTGCCGGACTCTCACCGGCTAAAAACCCGGCCGCGTCCCCAACTCCCTAGAGTTTGGCTATACCTAGTGTATGTATGTATGTATGTTAATACTTTATTGTACATAAAACACAAAAATTTATCCCTAAAAGGGATCTTTACAAGCTAACCGAAACAGGAAGGAAAACTAGTGTCATCCACGAAGACGCGTGATTTTGTCAAAATTAGACATTAATGTCATTGTAATAAGAACACACGGCACCGTCATCGTGAATGACTCTACCTATATACGGAACTCGTATTGTGCTCGTAAGTTTCGCGTTTGACCAGTTTTTTACTGTCATGTAAAAAACGTCAGGCAATCCATACTCGTACGGCCTTGAACAGTTACTATCGTTTTACGTAATATTAATCCGATCCATATTATTGATATCAGCTGTCCGATGGATTTTTTATGAACTAAAACAATTACTTTGCTCACCCGCGACCTTATGATAGCTACGTTTATTTATGCAAGACATGCGTGTTCAAACAGTTCTCCACCTCAAAACTTATAGTCTCCTTCAATCACCGACATATTTTTCTATCTCCTGGTAAGCGAGACCGACCGAACGAACGACCGAAGGAACGGATCCGCTTCTTGTCGGATGTCAGTCATTTCTATAAAAAAACCTGTCGGGCAAGTATGAATCCTTCCTTCCTCCCTTCCTAGCCGTTACACTCTTGACCTGAGCTCTTGACAGAGTGGTCGCGGTCGTTATATCCGGGGTGACACGGCGCACTATCCGTCAAGTATGAATAGCTTCATTAGCTAGCTACATATTAATAAGCTGTGCCCGACATCTGACAAGTGGGAACCGCTCTTACAAAAATGGACTATGCACCAACGCTCTAATTAGTGTTGCCAGAGCACACCACATTTTGCAGTTACTTATTTATTGGGTCGTTAAAAAGTTCCGTATTTAGTACGAGTAGAAGGAAAATTTATTTTAAAGTTGAATTGAAAGGTTACTAAAGTAGATCAATGTTTTGTAGATAAGAACTATAAAATGTTATTAAATGACACTTCGTTTGCCATTTACAATATTAACTAAGAATTTACTAGCCAATTTAACGTACGTACAGTCACCAGCATTAATATCTGCGACAGCGGAGCGTGCAAAAATATATGACACGTCCTTCCGACCCTAGAAATAGAGTCGTATCAGATATTCATGCACGCTTGTTGTGTCAGATATTGGTGCTGGTGACTGTACCTAATAAACAAGCTCGATGTAGAAAGTCGTGGGTTTGAGCTGGGATTTCTTACAGCAAAAAAATTACCTTAAGGGTGTTGTAGGTCAATTTATTCTTTAGACTTTAATTTGACAATCTAGGTATCGTTAATCATTTTGTTTTGTATCGTATTCCTGATTTTCCAAGGATTTTAAATTCACAAAGGCTCGAATTGTTTTATTTTAATGCCAAATAAAGGGCAACAGTCATCAGCCATAATCTTATTTTTTTAGTAGTAAGATTAATGAATAATCACTTCAGCTTCTTAATTACATTTAATTATTATTTACATCTTCCAAGAACACTTCCGGGTTAATCGATGTTTTTCAATGCGAAACCAAAGCCAAAATTATGAAGTTTTTGTCAGATTTCAATCAATCGCCATAATGACTTGATCTTATTTACGGTCCAGTGCGCTTCCCACGCGAACTGTAGTAATCGAATGATTAATCGATTAATCGTGACGGTAATTGTTCAATATGTTCAGTCATCGACGTCAGTGGTCACTAAGACGAGCAAATAAGGGCTAAACTACCCAAAAATCTTTTGCATTCAGTCAAACTTTATTGTCTATTTATTACTTTTTACAATATAAAGTGTTTACAAAACATACTTATTGCTAAAACGCGCTACAGAAACCGGTTAGCAGCTCAGAGCATTACTTAAAAAAATATGTCTATTATACATATTTAATTTATAAAAACTGGCCAAGTGCGATGGCTTACAAGTTTGATTTTTTCACAGCTCCAAGAGACAGTAGACCTGAGTATTTGATATGAATTTCAGCTTGATACCTCCACGCGTTCCTGAGAAAAAGGGTCTTGACAGACAGACAGACGGACAACAAAGTGATCCTATAAGGGTTCCGTTTTTTCCTTACCCTAAAAAGCGACAATAATATCGTCTAACGGCGTATACGCGCGTACGGGTGCGGTTTTGTTTTCTTCAAGCGCTAACACGCAGGAATAATACGCGTGTTCGGTTTAATCTAGCGCGCGTGTAAGCCCTAAAAAATCAAAAAACCCGACTACCTTAAAAACTAAAAGGAAGAAAATAAGTCCTGTGGTCTAGAACTCTGTCAAGTAGCTAATATAAAGTTTAACACTCGGGATCCATTACCAAGCACTTTTGAGCTGGTCACGATTTGAATGGGTCCCGCTGTTGAACTTGAGTAATATTTACCTCGAAGTTTCGACCACATTACAGTGGCCATGGTCACCTCACGAGTACACTGAAGTTATGGGTTTTTGAGTGAAAAATCACGAAAGTTTAAAACGTTACACATAGGGTGAGGGCACCAGTCATAGACAGGAACCAATAATGGAATATTTTTTTCGGTAACTCGATATTAAGAAACGGACGCTACTTTTTCTAAAACTAATAACACATGTGCAGATAACTGATGATCATAACTGGTAAAGTTCATGAATGGTGAGCTATAAGGCATTGAATCCTTGCTGTCCATTACTGGATAGTACTGTGCTTAACATGTCCGTGATTGGTGCCGTCACCCTATTTCTTATTATTATTTAAGTGACATCTACTGTAGGTACTGTGGGGACTGTAACTTGGTAGAGCTTAGGTAATGGGGATCTACGCGCGAGACTTTAAACTCAGTTCAAATAAAATGGTTATTTCTTCAATCATTTATATATTATTATAGAGATTATTAATAGTTTACAATAGTACATTGTGTCTTAAGGGCGGTAAATAAGGAATTACGAACGAGAGTATTAGAAGCCCGAAGTCGAAGACTGAGGGCTTTAATGAGTCGATGTTCGTAATTCTTTACAATGTTTTTCATCACATTTTCGAGTGAAATTGTATATTTGTAAAAGGAAAACTAATATTTGTTCAAAAATTGCCGATACCGCTAACTGCGCTCTTGGCAGCGCCAGCAGAGGTCCCCGCCGTCAAGTTTTAGAATCATACAATATAAAAATACTACCATTACATAATAAAGACAATCTAGCCTGCCAGGCGGTCAGTTTTACCACCTACCAGCGGTATACAGCCTAGTCCCTACAGTACCTACCGATCGTTCCACCATACGATTTTACAAAAGTACATATAATGTATTCCATAAAGCGGAACGTTCACGCGCAGCTTAGCTTCTCACAGATCCAAACAGTTTTATATCCTATATCCTATTGCTTAACAATTATGCTATCGGATATCGTGGTTTGACGCACAGACAGACAGCCGGACTTTAGCGGCCTTGCCGAGCCTTTGTTAAGTTCGATCAACTTGATGGTAAATTGTATTTGTATTAGTTCGTGCAAAAAGTCTGACGGTAAGTAGATTATGGGTGTGTAAAGATTGTAATTCTGAGTTTTTTTTTTGTATAGTATCAATCTCCAATTTTTACTTTCTTTATTTAGATTAGAACTAGCTTTTGCTCGCGACGTTATCTGTGAAAAATTCGTTTAGATAATACCTATATAAATATATTAATAAATATAATATAAATCGGCATAAAAACTGTCCTATGTCCTTTCCAGGATCACAAACTATCTCCGTACCAATTTCAATCTAAATTAGTTTAGTTAGCGATTCATGCATGAATAGGTAATAGACAGACAGACAGACAGATTTGTTTGTTAACCCCCGTCGCAAAAAGAGGGGTGTTATAAGTTTGACGCCAAGGTCTGTCTGTCTGTGGCATCGTAGCTCTTAAACGGATGAACCGATTTCGATGCGTTTTTTTACGTGAAATCGAGTTTCCTTGCTTCATTAAAATTGGATAGGCTGTTTTTGAAATATTAAAAAAACTAAAAAAAAATACAATGTTGGGGATTTTTCTGTTTTTCTACGTTTTAAGCATTTGTTACTAAGGAAATTAATTTATTTTATTCTTCAAATAACATCGATCCATTTATTTGTTAGCACATAACTTACAAACTAAGTTAGTTCGGTTCAAAGTTAAAAATTAATATGTAATAAATGGAAAGGAACGCAAGTAAAGATAATGATACCTATTTTGTCAGTTATTCGATTCAAATCTTATAATTAAGTGTTATTTATAGGTAGAGTCATTCACGATGACGCGTGCCGTGGTTCTTATTACAATGACATTAATGTCTTATTTTGACAAAATCACGCGTCTTCGTAGATGGCACTAGGCAATAGGTATAGTTAGGTACAGTCACCAGCACCAATATTTGATACAACAAGCGTGAATACCTATCTGTTACGACTCTATTTCTAGGGCCGGAAGGATGTGTCAGATGTTTTTGCACGCTCCGCTGTGGCAGATATTAATGCTGGCGACTGTACGTACCCAATCACACTATGTTCTTAAATTTTATACAACAATTATGCCAAACGTCCTTGCGTCGAAAGGCGTCTAGAATTCCAGAATTGAAAACAAAAGCAGAGCGACCGCGCTCGCCGCCGATTGGTCGAGACGGGCGACCTTGACACGGCGCGGGCGCAGCGAAAGTGAAATGAAAACTGGCTGACAAAAGATCTACATTCTATGCGCCGATACATAGTCATGCGGTGTGATGAAGCTTGGGCAACGGGTGTTCGGTATCTTTTTAACCCCCGTCGAAAAAAGAGGGGTGTTATAAGTAGACCCCGTTATCAAGCGGGCAGTTTGGCGGCTACCTAACTTTATATTGATGCGCAATTTCAATAAATAGTAGATTGCACAACAAGATCATAAAATTAAAAAAACCCCGACACAAAAAACGCCAACAGAAATAAAATAAAAACGCCCGAATAAAAAACGCCGACAAAAAAACGCCGCCAAAAAAGACAACTAAAAAGTAAAAAATAATTATGCACTACCTAGCTGTTGCCCGCGACTTCATCTGCGAAGAATTCGTTCATCCCTATCCCGCGGGGACTATGCTGATTTCCCGCACAATTAGCCTAAGTTAATTTAGCATAATTATGCTAATGCCTAGTAATATTTTGTTTATCTAAGCGTGTCGTCGGTGTCGGGGGACCGTTAAGGTTAACAGAAAACTAAAGTACTTACATATGTTGTATTTTTTAAAGTATTAACCGGGGGACCGCTAAGGTTTTAAAATTATTTTTTACTTTTTAGTCTTTTTTGGCGGCTTTTTTGTCGGCGTTTTGTTCTCGGGCGTTTTTATTTTATTTTATACCTATATTCACCAGTAGCAGTATCCTAAACAGGTCGTTATGTGGCCCGATGCAACCTGTCGGACCCACTTCGCGTGCTGGCATTATAAATTATGTATGTGCTGACCGCAAGTTGCGTATGTGTTGTAATTGGATTAAGTAATGAGTTACTACTTAATTAACTATCGTTCGGAGGTTTTGACAATCAAATAGATGGGGTTAGTTCAAGTGCGTTTGTTGAGTTCGCCCATTTAGTCCTCCGTGGAGTGGATGCCAAGACGGCGGGCAGCTTTCAACAAGCTTTTATTTAGTTTCACCTGTCCCGATGTTTGTCATCAAATCTTGGAAATTACATTTGATCCACTTCCCGGTTACCGATTGAGCTGAAATTTTGCATACTTATGTAAATTGCGTGACAATACAATAATCTGGTAGTGACATCCGGGTAGTTCTGCCAGGATCGTCCCCGCAGGACGGAACTCTTCAACGGTTAATGGTATCGACTTGAAATTTGGTATGCAAAACTTATTTTAGAAGGAAGTACAATTTTGAGGATAATAAAATATACTTACAGGAGACGCTACGGAATTTGCTACGAAGGCTACGGTGTGTCTACGCCGTAGACAATAAAGCAATAAGTAGTACAAGTAGTTTTAGATCCTGGCTTAAATCTAAGTATAGATTTCAATAAATTAGAATGTTCACGTTTGTTTTTTAAAAGTATATACGTGTCAGTTTCACTGTTTGTTGTTTTTTATATATTTTAATGTATTATGTAGCGTTGGTAGGTCTCCCGATAGATGGACTGAAGATATCGTGAGAATTGCGGGCAATCGGAGGATGCAAGTAGCGATTTTTCGTTCATTGTGTTAGGGGAATGTCTTTGTTCAGCTATGGATGTCTTCCAGCTGATGATGATGATGATGATGTATGCAGTCCTGATGGTCCCAAAAGACCAGAGGGCCTACTCCGAAATTACAAAATCGAAGTTCGTATCGTACCGCCCCACTCACTCTCGTATTAAATAGTAGTGTCAGAGCGACGGTACGACACGAATTTTCGAATTTTGTAGTACAACCGCAGCGCCGTCCGTAAGGTCTTCAAAAAACTGAGATGTTTGCGCGTTTGCATTATTGCTATAATCGAAGTTCGTGTCGTTCCGTCCCTTTGACACTTATAATATTTAAATACTAGAGTGAGAGGGACGGTACGATAAATAAAATGAATAAAGATATTTTGACATTGACTTTGATACGAACTTCGATTTTCGAATTTCGGAGAAGGCCCTCTGATTTTAATTTAAGACTGGCTACTAAGTCAACCGCTAAAACGGCTGGATGGATTTGGTGAATTTTAATGCGAAGACTATTGCGTGCTCATTAAATCATATGTGTTAACTAAATGAGCTACCTAACTTGCATTCTGATTCGCCACAAGTTAAGTAAGATTACGAAATTAATAATTACTCTGAATAATTTCACAGTTTTTAAGTAAATACGAATAAGTTAGCGGAAGTGAGTTTGTTTAAAGTGAACATCTAAACAATGTTTACATACATACATTGTCACACTTAAAACTAAAAAAAATTGATGTTTTTTGTATGAAAGATAATGATAGTTATGCCACTTTTTAACCCGAAATAGGATAGCAAAAGCCAAATTATGGATACAGTTACTTTTATTATGTCTGTTAGGTATTATTATGGAAAAATTAAAAGTTTAAGTATGTAGGTAAGCAGATGTTATATACTTACCTAATAGACGAAGTTAATAGTAACGTGATTGGAGCTTTAAAAAACAAAATTACCTATATTTATTGGCTAACAAAAAAATCTTTGGAATACACGGAACTCAAGTTATTAGGTCGTCTTGCTGGAAAAAATATGTACGTTTCATTATAAGCTCAGTTTAATAGTCTAAAAATATATTGAACTGTTATGCTTAATCAGGTTTAAAGATTAATGTCACTTCAAAGTTGAATATTTTAAAAACGGCTAAATCGATTTTGATGAAACTCTCTGTCTAAGAACCATTGCTAGAAAATCTGCTTTCAAATAAAAAAACGCATTCAAATCAGTCCACCCGTTTAAGCGCTACGTTGCCACAGACAGACACACACACACACACACACACACAAACACACATAGCGGTCAAACTTATAACACCCATATGTATGGTATCCCATCTTAGGCCTCTAGGTTCGCAAAGCGTCTGTAATACCCCTGGTATTGCAAATGTTTATGGGCGGTGGTGATCTCTACCATCAGGAGACCCACTTGCTCGTTTGCGATCCAGTTGAATATAAAAAAAACCCTCTTTTTACGTCGGGGGTTAAAAATAGATATATCTTTTCTAAGCCGGTGCTAAGCAAAAAATTTAATATCTCTTAGTAGTCTGTGATCTAGTCTTCGTGATGAGATTTTGACCATGAGATCTCCAAAGGGCTTGAACTTTAAAGCTCTTAAAGCTCAGGTAAAAGTTACTAAACGAGATCTTATCTTATCCCTCAGTCTTCCGTAGATTCTGGACAAGGAAGCTAATCCAGATCGATCGGTGAAAACGTAATTAATATAATATTCGTTTGGAGGGGCGTTTATATAGTAATGTCAGCTTGCGGGCCGCCATTCGCCGCGCGTAACCTCCGCGCATGTGCCCGCCTCGCGAGTGAACAAAGTGACAGTTAAACTAACATGGCGGCGAAAATTTACGTAAGTGTCAAAAGTGTTATAAAAAATTCAAAATAGGAATGTGGTTTGGAACCAACCCTGGATTTAAATAAAAGTGATTTTAGTGTTTTGTGGTGGTTCGAAGCCACAATTCTATTGGTCATTGTTCCGTGTGATTGTGCTTGTGTAGAGCATTGTGTTACATACAGGAAAAAAGTAGATTATTTAGCGATACTTGTGCAATGATTTACTGGAACGCTTTGTTTGACTTGCAACCGCCAGAAAAGTTCAACACATATTTTGAATGAAGAACTTTTTGCTGTAACATTCTTTTTATAAAAAGCTAACTGGCAGCTTTTTATCAAAAAGTTTGCGATCAGAAAAGTTTTATAATGAGTCAATATCACATCGAAATGTTGTTAATACTTACATTTTTATTTGCGTTTTCAACTTATATGGATTATTGAACATATTTTTGGCAACTCATAAAAAATCTTCTTTTAGATCTTTTTCTGACCACTCCGTGCACTTGTATACTTTAAAATTTTGTTTTTTAAAACGAAATAAAATCGTCGGTATATCAAATGGCACACATCGAACATGGCAAGTGTTAGGCAACACGAATAATGCCTAGGTTGCTTAGAAAGGACTATAGTCGCTCCGGGTCATTCACCCCGTAGCCCTTTGTAAATATAGGTTGGGGTATATTAGTGACTATAATGTAAGATTGTGTATTCTGTCTCTACATGTTGTATGGCAACTTTAAAATTTTGACCCCAATTAATATATTTAAGGCTTCTACGACGTGTTACTGACTAATATTCAAGAGATAACTCATTACAATAAGATATACTAAAACTGTAATTTTTTTTTTGGTATTTGGTTACTTGTAGCTCTAAGTAAACGAAAACTCATAGAGAACCAAATAACGTCAACGTCATAAATTTGTATGCAAAAAACAAACGCGCATCCATATCCTACTCGTACTTAATACTAATATTATAAATGCGAAAGTTTGTAAGTCTGTTTGTTTGTTACTGCATCACGTCTAAACCACTGAACCTTTTTAGATGAAATTCAGTATACGGATAGTTTGAGTCCTGGGGAAGGACATGGGATAGTTTTTATCCCGGGAAATTGCATAGTTCCCGCGGGATTAGCGATAAAAGAATTTTACGCGGACGTAGTCGCGGGTAACAGGCTAGTTAATATTATAAATGCGAAAGTAATCTGTCTGTTTACCTGTTTGTCACCTCTTCACGCTTAAACATCTGCACCGAGTAAGATGAAACTTGGTATGGAGATAATTTATGACCCTGAAGAGAACATAACATTTATTTATTACCTATTTATTTTTATTCCGGAAAATTGCATAGGATCTCAGGGGATAGCGATAAACGAATTTCTGACACAAAATACTATTTAAAAAAAATGATTCGGTTGTAATGATCAGGAAATATTGACGCAAGCAGAGAATTTCAATTCCTAGTTGTCTGACACAAATATGATACTTACTTTATTATCCTGCAGCCCTAATCTGGTACTATAAAAGAAGACAAGTTTAAATTTTAATTTCAAGTATCTACGAGTTTTCTATTCAGTTATTTAACATCCTGTGGAAATACGAGCATATAATAACGTTTATATGTAACAGGAAGTTATAATTCGAGAGTGGTTCGTGGGATAAACAACACATTAGAATGTAGAACAAAAACAAAATAAAATTTTAATTAATAATGAGATTCTAGAAAGTGCAAAGTAATAAGTTTTTGAAAAGCAGCTCTCAATTTGCAATTTAATTTAAAAAACAGGTGTTAATGACATACTTCAATGTATGATGTACCTACAATTCGGACTCAAAACATGTGTATAAAGAAAAAAAAACGAAGTTCATCTCAAACAGCCAATTGTCCGAGTTGTGCTAACGAGATGGGTTCCCCGCATCGAAAGTGAAAACACGAGTGAAACGGAGGAAGTCGAGAAATAATTATGTATAACCGGCCAGTCACCCCGTGGAGCTTGAAATCGAGAGTTAGTCTATGAAATCTAGTTTAATAAAAAAAATAGCTATCATTTTTAATAAGTTGATTGATCATTGAGCTGCCAGTGTCATAGATACACTTTGTACGATCATTTAAAAAAATTAAGCAGTTTTTTTTTTACGTTTGCATCTTTCTCGTAATAATAAAAATAATGATATAAAATTTAAAGAAAGAAAGAAGACATTTATTCACTAATACAGAAAACACACAAATACAATAACAAACTTGCACGGAGAAGCAAAATTTAAAAGTTTTAATTATAACGTTATTTATTCTATTATAGTTACTCGATATTTTGACTCTACATTGTGGAACTACCAACACACAAAATGCAAATGTACTAATAAAGATTTGACATTAAGTCCTCAGTTTTTAATAACTGCACACGTCTAGGTATTCAGACTTGCCTAGTATTACATCGCGTGGGTACTTATTATTAACATTAAGGTTGCCTTGAGTTTTTGCTAGACGCCGATTTATCTTAAGATAATGCTAACGCATTTTATTATTTCTGCGCTAACTAACCTTCCAGCGGACATTGTCTGGCACGATCTCACGGATTTAA
The DNA here is from genome assembly GCF_025370935.1 of Choristoneura fumiferana. NCBI lineage: Eukaryota > Metazoa > Arthropoda > Insecta > Lepidoptera > Tortricidae > Choristoneura > Choristoneura fumiferana. The sequence goes on along the minus strand of NC_133481.1, from coordinate 19,451,571 downwards.
CGCGTGTAATTGCGTTAACGCGTGTAACGCATATTGTTACGTTTTAGTTAATGGTTGATTAATATTATTAATATACATGCGAAGGTGACGTTTTACGTGACTGCTAATTTTAATATTATTCAATATTTTTATACATGACTGTAATAATGGACAAAACTTATCTCTCATTCTCTTTCATTTGTCGATTGTTCGCAAGAGAATGCGTTAGCAAAAACCACTAGCATACCGCATGCGTTTTTCGCCGACCTATGAAAACGGTTAACGGCATGTTACAAACAAGAATCTGCACCCTGCATGCGGACCTTAACTACCAATGTGTAAATGAAATTAAGTACGTAAATGAACCCCCAGTTTGACCACTGTGTGTTGCCAGTGATGACATACGGATCTGAGACGTGGGCGCTAACGATGGTCCTCATGAGGAAGCTCAAAGTCACTCAGAGGGCTATGGAGAGGTCTATGCTCGGGGTTTCTCATGATGATATCCGCAGTAGAACTAAGGTTACCGACATAGCCTGAAGAATTGCGAAACTGAAGTGGCAGTGGGCGGGCGGAGCACTTTGCTAGCAGGACTGATGGCCGATGGGGTCAGAAGGTTCTCGAGTGGCGTCCGCGGACCGGGAGACGAGCTGTTGGTAGGCCTCCAACAAGATGGAGCGACCACCTGGTTAAGGATCGCGTTGGATGCGGAAAGCACAAGAACGGTCTAAGTGGAGAGCCTTGGGGGAGGTCTATGTCCAGCAGTGAACGTCTTTCGGCTGACATGATGATGTAAATGAAATATATAAATAATGAAATAATTGTGCTCTAGGCATGGTAAAACGAAGCCTTTAATGTTTTTATTCTGATGCAGGAACTGTCATAAAAATGTTAAAGTACTTAGATACTTACTTTGTCACCTTTGCCTAAGTAGGTAAGGGTAAGGCTGACTGTTACCCACGCGTGAGACACAAGTTTAACCGCGTAGGTTTACCGGTTCACCGAGTAAGTTATTACAGATCATTACTGAATGAAATTTAATAAATTATAACGGACAATGGGCGGGAAACAGATTTTAGTCATGTTGGATTAATAGGTGCACTATTGGCACAAAGTTTTACCTTAAATTGTGAAGAAAACATTAAAAAAACAAGCTCGCAACTCGTGAAGGTAATTGTTTGTTTATACTCTTTATTGTACAAAAAGGAAAAACAAAAGGTTACATAAATAAAAGTTGTGTTAAGTACAAAGGCGGACTTATCCCTGCAGGGATCTCTGCCAGTCGACCTTTGAGTGGTAGAGGAGCAATCCAAAAAAAACAAGGATCGACAAATAGAGCAAAACAATTGAATAAATATAAATGCAATTTGTAATGGTAATTTGTGATATAAGAAAAAGAAATATGATTTTTAGTCGACTAGAGAGAGTTTATTATTAAACCGTGGTCAAGTGCAAAACAAGGTTTTTTTGCGGATCAGTAATTTTCAGAATTTTCCCTTTACCAAATACTTGCCATGGATTCGTATAAGTATTATGCTTAGGAGAGGGGCGCTGCAAACACTGGATTTTTATAGATACCCCACAATATACGGAACCCTCGGTGCGCGAGTCCGACGAATCTGGAGGCCTAAAAATAAAATTTAGTGATCATGGACGAAGAGAAAACTATTTGTATAGTTAGATCTGCAGTAGCGTGTCTGTTTTATTTTTTCACGGGTCACACAACTGACACCTTCGTCCTACATCCATTTTCCTTTTAAAGTACGATACCCTAAGATTCCATGTGACCCTGAGATTGCGTAGGCCTCCCGTTGGACTGAAGACAACGTGACAAATTCCGGGCTCTGGTTATGACTATTGGTTCTTCACAAGTGAATAATATATATATCCTCCTAAGTCCTCGCGTACTTTATTAAGGAACAATTAACACTAAGAATAACGGCCGAATGTACTTTATAAAGTACAAATTGTTCATTGAATAAAGAATTCTAAGAATTTTCGTAATAATACCTAGGACCTTAGGACCTAGGGCCTAGGTGGTAGGACCTTGTGCAAGGTCCGCCCGGATTGCTACCACCATCTTGCTCGCTAATCCTGCCGTGAAGCAGCAGTGCTTGCACTGTTGTGTTTCGGCGTGGAGAGTGAGACAGCCGGTGAAATTACTGGCACGTGAGGTATCCCATCTTAGACCTCTAGGTTGGTAACGCGTCTGCAATACCCCTGGTGTTGCAGATGTTTATGGGCGGTGGTGATCTCTTACCATCAGGAGACCCACTTGCTAGTTTGCCATCCAGTCGAATAAAAAAAATTTTTTTCGTAATAATGTCCAAAATAACAAAGCAGGTCAACCACGTCTAGGTCTTAAACGCTAAGTTTGTTAAAAAATGTCAGGTCTCAAGAGCATATTTATTTATGTTGCATACCTATGGAGGCGAAACAATGGACTGTATTGTAATAATAATAATAACATATGTATTTACATTGATTTCAAGCAATAAATTAATTTAATTTAATTGAGAGTTGCGGGCAACCGGTGGATGCAAACGTGGCGAATATTATTCATTGTGACAATCTATAAGGGTCTTTGCTGAGCAGTGGACATCTTTTGGCTGATGATGATGAATATGTAATGTATGTTATTGGTGCGAAATTTACGGATGATTTTGATCGAGCTCTAGTTTTACCTTTTTAAAGTCAAAACAGATGCGTCTGCGCTTCCAGCGTCTCTACGCATGCGTCCGCGTGGGAACGGGGCCGCTTGCGCCACCCAGCGCTGGGCACGACCCGGCATCGTGCCTAATGAACGGGGGAAATGGGTACAGTTCAAGAGTTACGGCTGAAGAAGAGCCAGGCGGACAGTTTATAGGTGCACGGCGCAATAGTATAGCAACCCTCCATCCATCGTCACTAACGGCTGACGAGAATTATAAAAAAGCTAGCCATATTGTGGAAAACCAATAGAACTAATTTCTTGCACTGGTAACTTGCACTTGCTTTAAAAGTAATTAATTAAATTAAATTAAATAAAAAATTAAGGGGGGCTCCCATTAAACAGACTTGATTTTTTTGCCGTTTTTTTTGCTAATGTCTAATGCATATATAATGGTACGGAAACCTTCATGCGCGAGTCCGACTCGTTCTTGGCCGGTTATTTTAAATTCAAAAGGACCATGGGCAGAAATGTCCCCCCCCCCACCAACAGAAACGAAACATTTCTCATTTTAATAGATCTTGGCAACCTGATGATATTTTACTGTGACGAGGATCGCCCTATCTATGTTTGTTTGTTCATTTCAGTGAAAGTTACAGGAAGAAGGTTACAGAAACAATACAATACATATATAGATATAAGTTGTATGTATACTGCATTAGAAATTGAGAATGACGCGAAATTTCTACAAAAACAATGATTTCTAAGTGTCGAGTTGATGCTAATAATGTGAGTACTCGTACAAAGACGCGCTTGGTTTAGCTTCCCACACGCTCATAAAACATTCACACATGTGTGTACAGTCAGCTACAATAATATCTGTCACAGCGAAGCGTGCAAAAATATCTGACGCGTCCTACCGGCTATCAGATATTTGGGCGTTTTTAAAAAAAAGTGTATCCTTTTTTTTTGATAAAAATAATGGTTTTTCCTGCTGAGAATCAAGAGTACAATCGATTCCGATCGTTTAAAAAAATGTTCCCATTTTTTTCATACAAAATTTTATGAGTCAGTTTTGTCACGCCGATAGGCGTATGAAAAAAAGTCGCTAAACTGTCTTTTTTTGGGTACATTTTTTTAAACTATCGGAATCGATTGTGCTCTTGGTTCTGAGTAGGAAAAACCATCTTTATTCCAAAAAAAAGAAAGGGTACACTTTTTTTTGAAAACGCCCATTTATGCACGCCTTTTATGCAACACCCATTATAGGATGATGGTGATGATAAATATATGCCAAGCATTTGACCATGAGCTTTTTGGTGTAGATAAACATAGGGAGGAAAACGTGCGAAGTAGTTAATACTCGTAGATGTGTGTGAAGTTCGCGTTCCGCATTAGCCCCGCGTGGAAATACCCAAGCACTCAAATTTCGAAAGGAATCCTGTGCTCAGAAGATGAACTTTGGTATACTTACTTAATGGAAAGACACAGTACTCACGAGAGGTGTCGTTAGCTTAAAAACTTATTAATTTCAAAGAAATTTGCATGGAATGTGACGCGTTATTTTTGTTCGTCAGTGTAAAAGATTTAATTAAGTGCAGTAAAAAACAAGCTCAGTAAAAAAAACATTTAAGCTATCAGGGCGTTTATATCGACCATTAAAATTATGTTAATGTTTCGCATAATTATTTAAATTTGGCGTTTATTTTATGGATTTCGATCGAAAGCAGATCGTTCACCCGTTGACCTAGAGGCAGGGTCATAATAATATACATAATCATCTTCACCACTAAAGCCTTTTGAGACGGCACGAGAAATTTGTGCATAGCGGTACAGTCACCAGCACCAATATCTGACACGACTCTATTTCTAGGGCCGGAAGGACGTGTCAGATAATTTTGCACGCTCCGCTGTGGCAGATATTAATGCTGGTGACTGTACATATCCGTCGATGTGCGATCACTTGTAAAACTTTTAATCCTATTTAGTGACCACTGATCACCTACCACCAGATGACCGACTTGTTCTTGTGCCAACTACGCTAAGGACTTTGATGCGATATCACTATTACGTTTACTGTTAAATGGTTCCATGGTGCTTCATGAATTAAAGTCCTTGACGGTACCATAAATTAAATAAAAACTAAAAGGAAAGAATCTTCGGTTTCTGGACTAGAATCATTAACCTATCTAAAAGTCAAAGGAATAAACCACAAAGCCATCTCCTTTATCGCTCCCATTAGTGCAACCATAGACAAGAACAATATTGGTTGCGAAAGATCAACGCAACCTTCTTCTTATCTGTGGTAATATAACTGAGTCTGTGTAAAAAGGTCTTATGTATGCGACGAGTCGTGAGAATTAACCATCCTTGGTAACGGTACTTATTTAGGTAACGAGTAATTTCGCTCATTTCCGGTTTTGTAAATGATATTTCAAGGTTATATGTTTTAATTAGTGATTTGATTTAGAAGGTGGGTCGGTTTAGTAAGATGGAGAAATAGAAGATAACCGAAAGGGGGTTGTATTTGTTTTTCTAGAATAAATATGTAGAGTTATCTATGCAGTTAAGGAATTATATGTCGAAATAGTATTTTATGCAACTGTATCGTAATAGGGGTCCTTAAAACACGAGAGTGGGTTTATGAAACGAGGCGAAGCCGAGTTTCATAATAAGGTCACATGAGTGTTTTAAAGCCTAATTACGTACAGTTGCATACAATATTTTATCTATATCCATATATTAAATCCTCTATCATGTGTTCAAGAATCATTGAGAATGACCTGCATTATCGAGAACTAGGTAGGTATGTCTGCCCCACGAGCTGCGCCCGCGACGACCTGCTGCTGCACGTGGTCGCGGCGCCCCCCCGTGTTGTAATGATGTATGAAATCTCACTACGATACAGAAATCTGTATCGTAATGACCATTACGATACAGCCGTGTTCATAATATAATCCAATGTCGTAATGCTGCTTATTACCTATGGTTTTTGAACGCATAATTGAGGATTTATAATATGGGCGTAGATAAAGTTGTTGTTGTTGTTAACATTCCTATTAATTGGTAAACAAAATGGAGAACTGAAAATTATTATAAACCTTAGCTTAGAATTTAGACAATATTACATACGTCTGCGAGATCACTCATTTGACAGGGTGCTAGTTTGGTTGGCTACGTTTCTTCGTTATGCCGAAATGCCTTACGTTGCCCGAGTAAAGTACCAACCAGCTCTATGCTTACCTGTGTGACTAGATTCTTTTAAACCATGAAAAGAATTAGGCTTGAAGTAAATAAACAAAGTTCATTTTTAATCTAAACATAAGCTTTCGCTGAACCAGAATTATAGAGTGTGCGTTGTGTGACTATTTAGACACATAATATTAAACATAAGAAGAGTGTATTCGCCTACAAAACTCTAAACTCTTATTGTATAAAATAAGAGAACTAAAATACAACTGACAAACCTTGAGATACTTGTACAAATGCGGACTTATACCTTTAAGGGAACTCTATCAGTACTTTGAGAAAAATAAAAAATAAATCGACTTACTGAATCGACTTCGTTTTATACTTTATTATTGGGAACTAATAACCTGTGGCAACTTTGTTGGTCAATGTTAGATGTCATTGTTTATAATGTAAGTTTTAATGTACTGTTTGTGCCCAAATACATAAATAAATAAATAAATAGACTTTTATATAAAAATCGAAAAAAAATGAACATAAGAACATTAATCTGACTAATTAGCAATACAAAAACTTAGCCTACAATCAGCTGAATTATTTAGGACTAGCCGCGATGACGTTACCCGCGACTCCGTCCGCGCAGAATTCGTTTATCGCTATCCCGCGGGAACTATGCAATTTTCCGGGATAAAAACTTTCCTATGTCCTTCTCCGGGACCTAAACTATCTGTATACCGAATTTCATCTCAATTGGCTCAGTGGTTTGGACGTGATGAAGTAACAAACAAACAAACAGACTTACAAACTTACGCATTTATAATATTAGTGAGATGATCACATCAACAGCATTACTCTGTATTACAACAAATGACAGTTAAAAAACAAAATCAAGTCAATTAACAAAACCCGATATTACAGGCACTTTGTCGCAACCGCGAATGTCCAAATTTACATAATACTTTTTACTTTTATGCACCCGACATTTCAATATCTGTAGCAATTCCCGTGCTTGCACAACCGATGAACCGATTAATATTATACAACTCGATAATTGTGCTCGAATTACTGCACAATCGATTGGAGCTCGTGTGCGTTTAATGGGCTTGAGAGGTTTTTTTCTTGTAAAAAGAATTTTAATTGTAGTGACAAAACGCGCCGGGTATGAAATTGTTATGTTGGTCATAGTGAAATCAGTCGGAATTTTCTACAAACTATATAATTCGTAGGTACATACTCTCTGTTTTGATTGCCGGAATGGTTAGATTATTTTAAATTTTATTCCAGAGGTCCTTAAACTATTTACCCCTCAACATACATATTTTGTAGTTTAATAAATCACCTGCTTACTTTGCTGCTTGATTAGGTCGCAGGAATCGGTTTTTAAATGTGTTTTTTTCGTGTACGTAGCAGGTCTTCGTACACTCCTCGGGGCCGATAAAGACCTCTTCAGGTATCATCGCCTCGACCTCTATATATATAAAAAAATGCGTAGATGTATAATCATTCAGGCGTTACTTTGCGTAAGATTCATTTAACTCCAAACTATTACTTTGCTAGTCCAGTGTGTAAGACAGCTATGTCTTTAAATCGTGAAACTTTAAAATTCTGATTTGCATTTACTATTAAAAAATATACATACCTATTAGATATGGATGTTTGGAAATCTCTGCATTGGTCATCCCTGTCTTCAAATAGCGTGCCTAATATAATTTTTAATGCCTAATATAATCTAATTTTTAATGCTTTGGATGTAATTTAATAGCATTGTAGACCAGTTTTAAAAACTATATGTTGTGGAGTTTCTTGCCGGATTCTTGTCACTAGAGATTTTTCCGAAAAGGTTGTAGAATCTTCGGCATTCGTAATTGTAACAAACGTCTGAACCGATTATGAAATTTAGAATGGAGATAGTTTAAGCCCCGGATAAGAGCAAATTAATCTTTTATCTAGGAAAATTACTTAGTTCCCGTGATGTAGCAAATAAACGAATTCTTCGCAGACGAAATCGCCAGCAGCAGTTTTTAAAAATCGGCGATTGACAGCTCCGGTTGGTTTAAAACTCTAAGGGCCTGTTTCACCACCTGTCCACTAACTTTAAGTGTCAGATAAAAGTAATGCCGTCTTTGTTTATTCGGACAAAACAAACAGAGACGGCATCACCAATATCCGTCACTTAAAGTTAGTGAACAAGTGGTGAAACAGGCCCTAAGTGGAGGTGGAGATGCTAAACTGCACCGACGTGCCTTGTTCGCCGTAATCGGTGAGAGGTCACGAGCGTAAAGGTCTTTCCTGGTTTGGTGACCCTTGGTGCGACAGTTGCTCACCTAGTGAAGAAAAGTTGTAATATGTAACCCGTTTGACGCGTTTCACAGTGAATGGGACACTTTGTTCTACAAACTACAAACTATTTTTTTGCTCACCAGATGTTGTAATACATATCTGGTAGGTAAGCATGGTGAACGGTTTTGTTGCTCTGATGATGATGAACTCGGTTGAGTTCGAAACGTCAGCGTAGTGTGGTGGTGGCGATATTTTTGTTTGTGTGATGGGTGTGTGTTTCTACATCGTGGAGGTGGAGGAGATGCATGGAGATGTGTTGCATAGACCTAGCTATCATAAGGTCGCGGGTGAGCAAAGTAGGTACTTAATTGTTTATAGTTCATTAATATGGACTTCGCAAAGAAATGCTTGATTCAATCATTTACTTTTTCTACATTACATAATAATCAGCGGACCCGGCAGACGTTGTCCTGTCCGAAAAAATACTACATTAAAATTACTGTCTTGTTATGAGAGGAGGCCTGTGCCCAGCAGTAGACGTATATAGCTGGGATGGATGGATGAAAATTACTGTCATTATTCTGCAATTTTAAAATCTAAAATACTCCATTACTTATCCGAATATTGTGATTTGTGGATATATACTCAAATTGTCGAATCGAAACCTTTATTTAATTAAATGAGTTCTTTCATTTGAGGGGGGGAGTTTTCCGTATCATGATGGATGAACATTTAAGGTCTATGTTAAACAAACTTGTAACTAATTTAATCGGTAATCTAATTAGTTGCGGGCTTAACGCATTACTGCCATTGTTTTAAGAATCTTCCGATAGTTGATGTCGATGTATTGTTTGTTTAGCTGTAAAGGACAATCACAAGGCTAAACTTAGATTTTGTACCTCATCATCATCATATCAGCTATAGGACGTCCACTGTTGGACATAGGCCTCCCCCATAGACCTCCAGTTGCCTCGGTCCTTGCATCCAACGTGAGCCCGCGAATTTAACCAAGTCATCCATCTCGTTGGTGGACGTCCTACGCTGCGCTTGCCGATCTGCGGTCTCCCCTCGGGAATCTTCTGCCCCAGCGACCATCTGTTCTCCGTGCTAAATGGCCTTCAACGAGCTAATTCGCTTGGCTATTAATATTCCAGAATTGCAGCCTTTCTTCTATTTTCTTTTTAGTCGCATCGCAAGTTACCTTGGGTGTCCTCGTGATCGTACAGTCACCAGCACCAATATCTGATGCAATAAGCGTGCATAAATATCTGATACGACTCTATTTCTAGGCCGGAAGGATGTGTCAGATATTTTGGCAGATATTAATGCTGGTGACTGTACTTTTCTTGTTGATTGTAATATAAGAGCTTCTATATAACAAATCTCATGTTTCTCGGATAACCGGAAGTTCCATAGGTACCTATAGGTTTTTCAGTTGCTGAAATTTGTATGGAAACAGCTTTTTTAATGTCTATATGTTTCGTATATGTTGACTTGGAAGTTTGACTTTTTAACTGTTCCTATTTGATAAAAATATTAATTTCCTTTTAACAAGCTTTTATTTAATTTCACCTGTCCCGTTGTCTGTCTGTCTGTAATCAAATCTTGCAAGTTGAATTTGACCAACTTCCAGTAGCTGGATTGACTTGAATTTTGGTATACTTATGTTAATTGCGTGACAATACAATAATCAGGTAGTGACATCCTGGTGGTCCGGCCAGGATCGTCTTTACAGGACGGAATTCTTCAACGGTCAATGGCATCGACTTGAATTTTTTATGCAATAGTAGTTTGGGTGACAATACAAGTACAGTCAACAAAAAGAACAGTCAGCAAAAAAAAGTTTTTTACCAAAAGGCAAAAACTTATTTTGAATGAATGAATGAATGAATGAATGATTTATTTATTTTGGAAAACATCACAACGATATTACAGTATTTACAAAGCCTGTCTAAGAAACAAAGATATAGTGAATTTATTGTTGAGGTGATTCCAAAAAAGGATTTCGCTCAGCATTCGTCGATACATGAAATGCAAAGACGCTGATTTTCAGTGAATCCGTTTAGACAATCACAAGACATAAAGGTATCGTAACGTAAAGCATCGCAAAGCAAAACAATGGAAGCGCAGTGTGCAGCTGTACCCAAATATAATACATAATATTTAATAAATAATAATAAATTTGATAATAAAATAATTAATAAGAGAAGAAGCATCTTGACAGAAGGACAGACCGACGGCAAAATTATCTTTATAAGGGTTCCGTTTTTTCCTTTTGGTTTCCGTTTTAAAAATTCAAGTAAACTTAAGTATTTCATGAAAACAATACCAGTGACCTGTATCCTTTACTTTCTTCAATGTTATAGCTTACACCTAGGTATGTTATAATTTTTCACAAAATCACATTCATATTCTCTATTTATATCGGATGTCCTACAGCGGTCTAGATTCGTATCCCAAGACGTCTGTCACTTTCTAATCACCGTGAGAAACGTTTAGTTTCTATTTCGTTCACATTCACACAACATTATGTGAGATATTTGAGATGAGTAATTAAAGTAACTATACTTTAATTACTCATTACAGTAACTACATAAATAAGCCGAGGTAGCTCAGTGATTGGACTTATGGCCAAGTAAAGGGTTGTGGGTTCAAATCCGTCCTCGCACCTCAAAGCTTTTATACCTATTTATGTGTATAGGCTGGAATGATGATGATGATGATGATAATATTTGACGACCGGATGGCCAAGTGGTCAGAGAACCTGACTATGAAGCTTGAGGTCCCGGGTTCGATTCCCGGTCGGGGCAGATATTTGTATGAATAATACGTATGTTTGTTCTCAGGTCTTGGATGTTTAATATGTATTTATCTATATAAGTATGTTTATCTGTTGCCTAGTGTCCATAGTACAAGCTTTGCTTAGTTTGGGACTAGGTCAATTGGTGTCAAGTGTCCCATGATATTTATTTATTTATTTTATATAACGGCTATAAGCGCCACATTTGTACTCTAAATCTCACTCCCTCGCTGTTGACATGGTTAGAATTTATTGCAAGTGCAAATTCATTATGTAGAACCGGTTTATACTGTCACTAGTGTTGCTAACACAATGCCGCCAACGCAGAGAAACAAAAGAAATTAGCATCTCCCCGACCTCGACCTCTTTAAAGTTTAAAGAATTCGCTGTGGCTGCGCCGCCCGCGCCTTTTGTGCTCTATTAAAAAAAAGGCTATGTGCGAGTCGGAGGCGTAAGGAGAGTCCATACAAATTTGTAGGTATCTATAATAAATTAATAAATATCGTGGGACGATTGAGACCATTTGACCTAGTTCAAAACTAAGCAAAGCTTGGACTATTAATACTAGGCAACGGATAAACATACTTGTATGTATAGTTAAATACATACTTAAATATCCAAGACCCAAGAACAAACATTCGTATTATTTATACAAATATCTGCCCCGACCGGGATTCGAACCCGGGACCCCAAGCTTCATAGTCAGGTTCTCTAACCGCTTGGCTATTCGTCGACTGTCTATGAACAGACAGTGTTTTTTTTGGGGTTGAGTCGCCTTAAGGGGCAAAGACATGTCCTTGCTGTTTACTTACTTCTTTTTAGTTTTTTAAATTCATCACCAAATATTTTAGTGAAGGCAAACCTACGTGCAACACAGAAACCATACTTTCTAATGCGATTAATTTTATCAGACCACCAACCGATTTACGATTAATCGTAACGATACCGGACAATCGAATGTGCAACGTTTTAAATCGAAGCATTACGATAATGCGAAAGAATCGTGACAGTGTTGATTAAATTAAGATCATATTTAATAGACATCCGGTTAGTCTAGGATTAGGGTTCCGTTATAATGTGCTGATTTATCATCATCTTCATCATCGTCTTGGCCTATAATTAATAGTAGACTTACAATGTAGCTCACTCCTGTAGATCATAGATTCCTTTTTTACGCGGGAAATACAATTTTCCGGGATAAAAACTATTTTTATAGTTATAAACTAAGTTAACGTAACGTTATTCAAACTATTTGTATACCGAATTTCATCAAAATCGGTTCAGCAGTTCTGACGCGAAGAGATAACAAACAAACAAAAAGACTCACAAACTTTCGCACTTATAGTATTAGTAGGATTAAGTCTTGCGGGCGCTATTAATTAATTACGTAGATAATTTAATATTATTTGAATGTTTTGTTTTACGAAAAGTACATAAACATAAATGACATCGAAAACCCGCAATAAGTAGCGCATAAATTTAGGTATTGCCGAAATGGCCCCGGATTTCGCACACAGTAATTAATTACATAAACTTAATCATAATTCGTGTGCCCTTGAAAATAAATATTATAAAACGTATTGTCTGTTTGTGTGTGACCCAACAAGACGTAACAGATAATGTCAGTTGCATAAATCATTTGCAAAACTAAGGTTCCCGCGCTCGCGAGATTGTTTGATAACACTCAAGTATTACTTATATAGCTTTTTTTTTAAATCAGTTTTATATTGAAACAAATAACATCTTAAGGTTTCTACCCACTGCACCGTATCATGACCGTATTATAGGGTTGCCATAAGTGTGGGGACACAGACCGGGACATTTGAAGAAAAAGTGGTAAAGGTAGAAAAAAAGGAACTCTTATTACAACAATAGGTAATTAACTTTAAAGGTTTAGTCCTCGCCTAAACTAAAAACAACTTTTAACACAGTCATTCAATGCCAGCAACCCGCCAGTCGGTTTCTCTGATCGTAGCCGCTTGCTACAAAGTGGAAAATGCACGTTATCGGCTATGTATGTTGGCTAGTTAGTCGTGTATATTATTATTTACCAAGTCCAGTCCCCCTACTAAATAACTATGATACTTAAACCGGGACAATTTGCTTATCGGCCGGGGCGCCGGGACACCATGCTTCAAACCGGGACATGTCCCGGCGTACCGGGACGTATGGCAACCCTACCGTAGTAGGAACGTGTCAGCAGGGCTACTACGAAACTCGAAACTTGAAGTTCGTGTCGTGTGGTCCCTCTCGCTCTCATATTAAATAGTATAAGTGTCAGAGGGACCGTACGACACGAACTTCGAGTTCGAGTTTCGTAGTGGCCCTGCAGGAACGAAATGTCAAACACATATATGACACGCGACGGCGACGGTTGGTTAGGAAATAAGTTTTATAAATGTAACCAAAACTAAATATGTGCAATTCAGTAATCATATGGTACAGAGGCAACCCTTGACATTAAGTGTAGAGGACAAACGATTAACGATAACGACGAAATGAAGTTCTGGGATGCTCATTGATCAGCACTGTGACTGGCAGTCTCATATTAAAAACATATGTAGCAGATTGGAGAGATTTGCACTAAGGCAATGAGGGCTATCGGTTTTTGTCTCACTAGATGGCGACTGTTGCGTGAGGTTTTAAGTATGGCTTTCAAAGTCTGTTATTATGTGCGTGAATACAAAGTTTAGATTAAAATCATATTTAATACACCTTTAAACCGTAGCATAAAAATATCGAGCATGCACAGTGTTGCAAAGTCCCCGTTTTGTTCGGAAAAAAGGGAGGCCAAAGGTTTCCGAAAGACAAAACTGTCTCAAAACACAGACATTCATTGCCCCGGAACGCATATTTGCCATAATTATTTCAGATATTGCAAAATATTCACAAAATTATTCTAATTATAAATAAACCCGCGTAGCTCACCCAAAAACTATGAGATTTGACATTCGGAGACCTCACGCTACACTAGCGCCTCTAGCGGCGAATTCATTCGCGATAGCCCTCATTGAGGCGTATAGCAGGCGAAACAACTGCACTTGCTGCCTATCATGGTTACGTAGCATCGGTACTGAGGTATGGCCTAGTGATCTGGGGAACTCCACGGAGGTACAGACAGTGTCATCTCACAAAAAAATGTATTAGAAGCTCTCTGTGATGTTGGACCACTTGAATCATGTCGGCCACTATTTAAAAAATTAAATTTTCTTACGCTGCCTAGCATGTATATACTGGAAACCTGTGTCTTTGTCGCCAGTTATCCGTTCTTCTTTAGTAAGCCAAGAACAATATAAACCTAAGGCCAGGATCCTACAAAGTTGCTAGTTCCAACATGTAAAAGTGCGTTATATTCAAGGAATTGTCACGCGATGTCTGTGAAGGTGTTCAACCATTTACCAGAACGTATAGGACGTATTACAGTCATTGTCAAATTTAAAAACGAATTGCGTATCTGGCTGAGGGAAATGTCTTTTTACTCTATTAAGGATTATTTGAGCTATGACACCAAAGTATTGACCTAATGGATATTGTGCCTAACTCAAATTATTGATTTGTAATAAATGTTATATTGACATGTTTGAATAAAATTGCTAGTACATTTAATAATAATAAATAATAATCTTTTAGTAATCTATTACCGAATACTTATATTTGGCATGTTAGAACTGGCTAAGTGTGTGCTAATTAACCCTTAAATTAACACTATTGTAATCCACACTAAAAGCGAATAAATGAATATGAATATGAATATGAATATGAATATGAATATGAATATGAATATGAATATGAATATGAATATGAATATGAATATGAATATGAATATGAATATGAATATGAATATGAATATGAATATGAATATGAATATGAATATGAATATGAATATGAATATGAACGTGCTAGTGGGCAGTCTCATACTTTTCAATACAAAGAATATATTTTTGTCTGACACGTTGCTATTAGTAATACGGCGTAATTGGTAGAAACTATTATCTTAATTTAATGTTAGTATTTAAAAATAATGAAAAATAAAATTACTATCTTCACATCACAAATGAAGTTCCGGAAAAATTACATACAAGATACCTACGCGCGAAAATACCTCTCCTTACAGTCGGCCGCCCGTAAGAAAACCGACGTATACGGCCCTTTTTCACCACGCTGACAGCAGGGCTACTACGAAACTCGAAGTTCGTGTCGTGCTGTCCCTCTGACACTTATACTGTTTAATACGAGAGCGAGAGGGACGGCACGACACGAACTTCGAGTTTGGAGTTTCGTAGTAGCCCTGCAGGTGCGACTACTATTTTCATAGAGAGCCTTTATGAAAATACGCGTATTAATCACGAAACACTACAATTGTAATGCTAACCTGACACAGTTTTAATCTCATGTCAAGATTTACCGACAAATCTACAACTAAATGTCGACTAGAAAAAACAATTCTTGTTTCACAACTTAATTATTATTAAATTTGTACATATACAAATAATAGATTATTACTTGACATATGTCACTGACAATTGTCACGTTGGTGAAATAGGGGCCAGTGCTTGATTTTGGTTTCAAAATGTTAAAGCCATGACAATTCGTCTTACTTTGTAAGATAATTTTAACCTTTTGCGAAAGAAAATCTTTAGGTAGGTGTTTCGTATTTCACATGATTTCCTTCATCGAAAGTGATGGAAAATAGAACTTAATTCAAAATAGACAAGTAAAAAATTAAAGCTGCAATTTTTCTAGTTAATTAGTCAAGTCACTTTCGAAAGAGGTGATTCGAAAATCAGTTTTCTGACAGGAGCATGATCGACAATGAAAGAAAATTAATGATAGTATCACCATCTCATTTCCAAGCTTAAGAAGAAGCCAGTGAAATTATAAGTGAACTAATTAGTGATCAAACTCGTTCGCAATCACAATGCGAAAATAACAATACCCTTCGATCAAGATCACAATGTAATAAAAGTAAAAGTTCCAATTTTTCGCAGTAAAGGTATCTCACATATTTTCATCGCTCAATTAATATTATCCATTAATCTATGATGAAGATGAGAAACTGAGTACGATAGGGTTTTAACTCTTTATCAACTGGGCCAATCAACTTTTTTACCGACACTAATCTGTCCGCGACATTTTTCAAACAATTGCAGATTGTTGTAAGTAGACATGTTTTTTCTGTAATTTAATAGATGGTGTACATGAATACATGCCATCCTACGTAAGATCAACCTATTGAACCGTGAAAGATCTTGTTGGAAGTACGATTTTTTGTGAACGCGCATGACAATTTTGGTAACACAGGAGACGCCCAAAGTGTCGGTAAAATAGTTGATTGGCCCAACTTCAATTATAGTAATATATAAAAATAATGTGAATCAAAATCTTTCGAGACGATTTTGTTAGTTTAATAAAATTACACTATAATTGTCATAGATGTCAAATAAAAGGAAATTATATTGAAATTATTAAAAAGCACTTGAATAAAATGAAAATAGAGAGAACGAAAATAAACACAAAAATGTCGCAAAAGTACCAATTCCAATTAAATTTAAAACAAAACAAATGCCGCGACTTTTTTCCACCAGGGACCGTCATACCAAATTTCTTAATGGAGTAAAAGATAAATTAAAAATGCCAAAATCAGGTTAAAAACAAATTGAACTAGCATATTTAAATAAAATCATCAGCACAGCTTCTTTTGCTCACACCTTTGTTCCAAACAGTCTCCTGATGTGTGTAATGTCTTTAAGGTAGATCGACATTTGCAAAATACATCTTGCTAAAACATCAAGATGAAAGCCAATAAACACAAATTGCTTCGTTCCTCTCTACAAATATATCAAAAATACAATTGGAAAAATATAGTGAAATAAGTGAATTCAAGTGATCAAAAACAAAGACTTCCAAAATAAAGACTTGGCTTAAAGGTCTCGTTACCAAGCCACATCCTCCAAAAAAAAAACAGAGTTTAATCCAACGAAACATTCACTCTTTGATTTTTACTTCTAAATTTCTCTAAATTGTACATTATCTTAATAATATAGACGAGCTCGTCTATAATAGCCTATGGTTGAATAGCTTAGGGCCTGTACCCAAACCGGTGTACTTTGTAATGGGATTACAGAGCAAGTAACGCGCCAGCATAGCATGCTCCATATTACGGCCTTCAACCGGTCGCGTTGCGTAAGCTTCTGCGGTCGGTGTGCTAGGGATGTCCACGGCTTGACCAAGAAGCGTTTTTATACTCGTATTGTCACATATCGCACTCCTAGATAAAGATATACGAGTATGAACTCAAAATAGTCCACCATTTTAATTTAGACCTTGCAGAAATCGAATGAAGCCTAAATCAAAATGGGGTATTTTATTGAATTGATATACTCGTACTTTTCATCTATTAGTGCGATATATGGGAAAAACAAGCGGGCATGCGCAGTTGTGCTAACTTGCCATAACATGCACCGTTTTCTTGTTTATCTTCTTTTTTTTACTTTATTTTAAAAGAAAGTCTTGACTGACAGACTTATGGTCGCAGATTTTAAATTCATCAAAAATAACTATTTTTTGACATCACTATAGAGTTTTATTATAGCTGTCACAAAAAAACAATATGTATTTGATCTTTTTTGGCGTATTTAAAAAAAATATAAGTAGCGTTCTGTGACCCATTTGCAAAATACTAACAATAAAAAAAAATAGAACTTATAGCTGGCAACCCTGTTTGTGTGGTCGTCGTTGGTCATTCCCCGCATACCTTGCTATGAATTTGAACAGCTTGCATAAATAAATTGAATTAAGAGAGTCTTTCTAGTGATTAGGAAGAAAAGGGAATGAATTAAATGAAATTGCCAGTATTTCAAGTGTCCGATATAAAACGGTAGATAATGGATTAAAGAGATTAGTACAAAACGTTTACATGCGAAATTGTTGTTATGTTCAAGGAATTTATGCCAAATATGTGACAATTAGAAAGAAAGCGGCACTCTTGTTTTCTTAAACTTACTCTACATTTGTGTTTTTTTTAATAAATGAGCTGATAATCGGAAAGCCTTATGACAAGAGATGAAAAAGTATCTGAACATATACTTAAAGTTAAAGTGAGAAACGTTTTTCCATGTCAAAGTCTATATTACTTTATTTACTAGGCTTGTTGGCTTGTGTAAAAACTTTATCACTACATCTATGCGCTCTGTCTGATGCATACCTACAACTTGCTATTTTTGATTTCCGTTCACTGTAAGTGAAAATTAAACAAGTCCAATAAAGTTTCACGACGGGTTTGAACCCACGATCCTCTGCTTCAGAGACCATAGGAAAAACCACTATGCTACCATCAAATTTTATTGTAACAAAACTTGAACAGGATGTTTAGTCAGTTTATTTTGTATACGACTCACGGGGCGTTCGCTAACACATACACCTCTCTATATGGCGCTGTTGGGTAACTAATAGGACAATGAGTGCTAACAAGTGACGGTGTCGAAAGTGCTTGCGAAACGCCGCAGGAGTTAGCACTGGACTCTTGATCAATTGATTTTTATGTGGCACAAAATTTCAAGTCTACAAGGTGTTTTAAATGAATCCCATGGTTAAATGGTCAATTCGGTCAAATTAATTAAAGAAGTGCAAAAGCGCCTGCTCGACACTATTGGAGACCAAAGGGCTGGCAGCTATCTCTCTCACCGACTCGCTATCGCCATTCAGCGAGGAAATGCAGCCAGCCTCTTGAGCACCATGCCAGGGGGGCCTTAGTTGGTATTAGTATTTTTAGTTTATAGTCAAGTTGTACTTATGGTTATTTTTTATTAATATGTGTATTCTTAGTCTTATTTAGTTGAATAAAGTAATATCCAGGATGTTAATGTAGATGTTCAGTAAAGGTTTTGGATAAGGATTTTTAATGTGAGATGCAATTTTTGCCGTGGTTCACTTTGAACATCAGGCAATGCATGAAAACCATACTAATCTGATGCACGCATGTCAACCATAATTGAAAAATCTAACTTAACTCTAAAGACACAACATTTAGCACGATTTTTCTGCATGTAACATCAATGACGACCATAATGTAATTTTTGAGAACCTTAGCGAGGTAAAATCCCGAAATTATTTATTACTAAAGAGCCTGCGAATAAATAGTATGAATCATATGAATACTTAGGATCTAATAATTTATATTCAGTACAACTTCGCACTTGACTTAAATTTAAAATAGGTAATTTATTCCCAGCAAATTCAAGATCATCTACACGCCTTATTGCCACTGAACTTTACTTCCGACCTTACAGCTAATATGAATAAGGACCGTTATTAGCTTATCTACCGTTGCATCATAATAACGTACAGACAGATTTGTTTGACCTTTAGTTATTGTATTGGAGTGTTATTTGCGTTTGTATGTGAATGGTTTGAAAGATATTTGGAACGCCTGTTTATACCGGTTGTCTTACTGGTTGCATTGTTAAATTTAAAAGCCAGTGGTCATGCATATTCCATCAATCAAAATAATTATATTTGTCTCATTCTCAAAGGCATGTTGTTTTTAATATATTAAAGAAGCAATACGATTCTAAAAAAAATAGCTTAAGGGAACGTAATATTTTGACTAAAAGAAATAAAAAAACCTTTGCGGTAAAAATAGTTTTCAATAAAGAGGTTAAGGTCTATGATATTAACATAACTCTCTAGGTTTTAAAGCGGTAATTAAAATAATTTCAAATCGATGAGAGCCCTATCTTGGTGGCAACTGGGAAACTGGAGGCAGAACTACGATGCGTTGTTTTAAATTTTAAGTTTAAAGGAATACAATTAATTAAGTATACTTTATCTCTTTTGTAATTTAAATACTTACCTATTTGATTTTACGTGTGCTTGGGTAATTATTATTTAACGGATGGTTATCTTGTTAACCGTTTATTTGAAAGTTAATGAATTTGTTTTTTTTTTAGTCACGTCAACTATCAAGTATCTATGTTTCTGTTTATTGTTGTCGTTATTTATTTTTCAAACAATAAAGTGAATATAGAAACGAATTACATTCTAAATAACAACTCTACCAAAATCTCACAATCGCCTCCGTCTGCCTTTTGCATCTAATATTTATTGAATAAAGACTCTTTGAAGTTTCTACGAACAAAGCGTAAACAGGAGTTACTTCACAACAACGACGGACAAAACAATTGTTTTCCATATATAATCAAATATTTCCATTGAGCTTTGAGAAGGTCGTGTTGTGAAATGTTTAGTATTCCGAACAACATCGCTTTTGGACCATCCATTGTCAAACGTATGAATAAAGCTTTGTTCTCGGTGTTTTGCAGAAAAATCAAAACTCATACATATCCCCGTGGCCGCCTATTGGAACCTTGAAAATGTTCTGTTTGAGTCGCACAAATTGATTCATGTGCCAGGGTCCCAGAGTGGAACTTTTGTACTACTAATGTCATGTTGACATGCCATACATTTCCGAAACAAATCATAGTGAAATTGATTATGAAAAGGTTTTACCGTGGTTGTATCATCAGCCAAATAAGTGGTCTAACAATTATTAAACAAGTTCCTATCAAATGAATATGTCGCTAAAGTCGAACTTTCAAGTTGACAGACACGTCTATTGGCATTATTGTTTAATGACATGCAAACGATTATCAACTTTACGGTGGTAAACCGCATATTTGGCTGATAGAACATCATTCAGTTTCCTTAACTGTATATATAGTCCTCCACATCCGATGAGCGACCTGATTGATTTTATCCATTTATATTTTGTAAAACACTTATAATAACAAGAAATACACGATTTCTATCGTGCGCTCTAATATGGCTCGCTAGACCGACTTAGTCTTTGAAAATCTATCGCGTGCACAAGAGTTGGCCTTGTGAATGTAATAGTTGCAGGTCCTTAAAAGACAGACCCTTGACTGTATCTACGCAATCCAACTCGCTTCTTGATTGTTATTTATATTTTACTAACTTGACCGCGACTTCGTCTGCGAAAAATTAGTTTATCGATATCACGCGGAATTGCAATTATCTGGATAAAAATTCCTTGTCCTTCTCAGGTCTCAAACTAGGTATGTTCATACTCAATTTAATTAAATCGGCTTAAGTATGATGAGGTAACAGACAGATAGAGATACTTTCGCATTTATAATACATAAGTATGGTTTATATTTACTTGTTGATGATGTTTTTAAATCTCACAGAAACGTGTACAGTCGAGTTCATAAAGTTGTTTTTCTCACATTTATGAACTCGACTGTGCAAGACTTGACTTTTGAATGTAGGTGGGTCAATAGACTTTTTGGTGTAGCTTGTTGCCATGGTAACGACTCCCGAGTTACTTATTAAGTTATTAACCCCCTGTTTCACCATCTATTGATTGAAGTTATTTGACGGATAAATGCGATGCCGTGTCTGTTTGTTTTGTTCGAATAGACGGAGATGGCATCATATTTATCCGTCATTTAAATTGCTCAATGGGTGTGAATCAGCCCCTAAAAGTACGATTTCATGGGATAGAAATCCACTACAAGTCAGGAGTTGGGACAGTTTCAAGGCAATTCCTTCATGCCTCATCTCCTAAGCATTCTAATAGTACCTATACATTGCAAACATTTTTCCAACAAAGTGTATTACTGATATCTTCCGAGCTCCGGGACAGAATAACCATACATTAAAATCTTGATCGACCCAGGTATAATTGCAAGCTTTATGATTTCAAAAAATACTAGGAAGTAAATTACAAATATTAATAAAATGTTTTTTTTTTCAGGTAAGTACTATGAAACTAAAGGGAAACAGGAAAACGACAATCATCACGCCATTAAAATGATTACCTGTTATTTTGGCGGCAAGGAAGCAAAGGAAGTAAATACACGTCTAACATATATTTTTAAATAATTTATAGATAAACATTAGCAATTACATAAAAACAATTATACATCGATAACCACTTAGATTAATCAAAGGTCAAAATCTCGAAACATAAAAAGAAACATTATGCAAATTATCAGTCAGTCCATCTAGAAATAAGTATTTATGGTGCCGGAAACCGTTAAGTAGGAAATTCAGTATTAGACGAGACAATGCAATCAGTGTTTTTGCATTGTCTCGCCTCTAAATTAAAAAATACAAAAAAGGCTCCAAAAAACCAAGCATAATTTGATTGCTTAGTAGCGACATCTCTTGTCTGGGTGAGCGGTTGGTTCCGAAAGAGTGTGACGTCTCTCGATGGGAGCGGAACATAGATGTCGCTAGTGCTGCTGCATAAGTAGCGTAGTAACAATTTTATAAGCAATCTGAGATATGTATGCATAGGAAAAAATCGTGTCTAGATTCCTGTCCAGCGGTGGTGTAGGGGTTATAGCACGCAGCACGGATTGCTGAGGACCTGGGTTCGATTCCCAGCGCTAGTCTCTTTTTCTGGTTTTTCTGTGCATCCATGTCTCAGTTTGTATTTTCGATCTAAATTAAAAAAATTAAATTACAATATTATCCACAGACAGATAACATTAAGTGTGGCAAAATGGAAATGAGACTCAGCGAGGTCGCTGGTTTTCAGTCTCCAATCCAACCAAACTAATAACTAACTTAGCTTAACCAGCGCAAAAAAATCTTTTTAAAGAATTATCCAAACGACTTTCGATACCACAGGGGACCGAAGAGCCAGCTTCCTCGCACAACGTATCAGCATTATTCAGCATTGCTAAACAGTGAGGAAATGCTGCCAGCGTCTTTGGTCCATGCCGCGGAGGATTTTTTTTGTAGTAATGGTTTAGCTATTAGTTTGTTTTACTTTTATTGTTATTTTTAAATTAGTCTAATTTTAATTATTGTGTTACTAAAAAAATAATTTGTACATACCAGTAGGTGCGCTGCCATAACGAAAACATTACAACAAAGCAACCGGTAGGTACATATGCTTACATTAACAAAAAAATATTTGCTTTTAGAGGCAGCCGTGGTGGCCTAGTGGTTTGACCTATCGCCTCTCAAGCAGAGGGTCGTGGGTTCAAACCCCGGCTCGCACCTCTGAGTTTTTCGAAATTCATGTGCGGAATTACATTTGAAGTTTACCACGAGCTTTGCGGTGAAGGAAAACATCGTGAGGAAACCTGCACAAACCTGCGAAGCAATTCAATGGTGCGTGTGAAGTTCCCAATCCGCACTGGGCCCGCGTGGGAACTATGGCCCAAGCCCTCTTGTTCTGAGAGGAGGCCTGTGCCCAGCAGTGGGACATATATAGGCTGAGATGATGATGATGATGAGGCAGACATTTCAACTCAACCAGGTTTCACCAGCAAAAACAATGAGTTCACTAATCATAAAAAAAATATTATAATAATTGGATGTAGCCCACCCATACTGTTTTTCCATCGTATTTGATTGAATAAGTTCGTATGTTTCGTGCCCTCTCAATTAGCTTAAGTACCCATCGATCAGCTGTTTTGATATTTGACACTAAATAAAGTTCCATATTAATGGTCATTAAAATGTAACTCATTTAATACAATAATTGATTGACACTTTGAGTGCCGTCATATTCCGATTGAGATCCAACATATCTCATAAAATTCATGATGTAATTTTTATGAAAACTCCCGGAAATTTTGGCGGATTTCCGGAATTTTAAGTCAATTGCTAGGCCTCATGGTTATGCGAGCGAAACCGTAGGCAAAGGCTAGTTAAATACAAGTGTATACTTAAACTCGGCCATCAGTCCTTCTAGTATTTTTGTCTCAGTCAGACGTAGGTAATCAACCTTTGGAACAGGTTTTAAATATCGCCGGAAATCGGTTAAAGGTCTGCTCTCTGAACTTATGACTCAGGCAGGGCGACGTTGGCTATTCTGTTAACACTATTTACTCTGTATTGTGGACATTCGTGATTTATCAAGAAAGCGAGTTAAATTAGAAGGAACCAATAAAAAAAATTAGGTAGGGACTAACTTTACTTATTATAAAAACTCATTTTTTAATTAAACTTAGATTAAGTCTAAATTATTAATTAACCATTGAAAAGTCGTATAACTAAGTATACAAATTTTGATTATTCAATGAGCTAAGAACAAAATTGTCATAAATTTTCAAAAATATTGCCAGAGAAAAAGTAGGTGACAATTGAGAATATTATGATTATCTACTAAAAAAAATGTCCTCAGTGTGATTAACACCATATCGTACCTACAGTCCGCGTCTGCAACCTTGCACGTATGCCTTTCTAACTCCATTCCGTTGCACTCCGATCCGCTGTTTCATTCATTATTCAACGCTAGGTGCATGCAATGCATCGCTGTAGACCCTTGGCTACTTTAAGGCATAGAATTTTGTTTAATGCCTCATGTTGTCCATTCCAATGCCGTCGATAAATTTTGTCATGTTAAATACACGTTTGTCTTTTAAAGGTGAAATATAGTAATTTAAAATTGATCCTTTCCTGTTGACCAATTTATCTGAAGTTTAAGGGTAACAATACAAGTACATACAGTAAGCACAAAGGCTATAGTGTTATAAATTATATTTTTCCAAAAAACTTAAGTACCTACTTACTCCTTTTTGTTATAAAACTCGAATCGTATATTGCAATCGATTTTGAAATGAAAATATTTTTCGTGGCATTAGTTTGACTTTTAAGACAAGATTTTTTTGCTAACGGCACTTCATTGCTAACATTGTCATCGGATCTCTACTCTATTCGTGTATGGTCAAGGGCTTTAGCCACCATGGAACCATTTCACAGTAAACGTCATAGTGACATCGCATTAATTAACAAGGAAAATCGCAATGACTTTCCCTTTGAAATGGTTCCACGATGGCTCATGAATTAAAGTCCTTGACTGCGAACTGAAAGTTGGTCGAAATACATTTATATGTAAGATGAAACATACAAACAAATAAATTAAGTTTTTTTTATCTGATATAAGACAAACAAACAGGTTGGTCACCTCATGGCAAGTGATCACCCAAAAAGTGGTCGGTACATCGCCCAATGCAGAAGTGGAATTTTACTACCGGAACGTTTGCCGGCCTAGTACAGTCATCAGCATTAACAGGTATATGACAAAACAAAGCAACTCTAATCCTGTCGTGAAGCAGCAGTGCTTGCACTGTTGTGTTTCGGCGTGGAGAGTAAGACAGCCGGTGAAATTACTGGCACTTGAGGTATCCCATCTTAGGCCTCTTGGTTGGCAACGCATCTGCAATACCCCTGGTGTGGTGTTGCAGATGTTTATGGGCGGTGGTGATCTCTTACCATCAGGAGACCGACATGCTCGTTTGCCATCCAGTCGAATAAAAAAGTCAAGTCTAGGCCAGTACCTAGGACGTATGTATCAGATATTGTAATATCCGCGAGATGTGTATAAGAAGATTAATTACCAAAAAGCTTGTAAAACATTAAATGACTCTACCATAGGCGTTGACGACTCGCTCTTGACCGTATTTTACACCAAATGATAGGCTGCGCATGCGCCGATTACATAACTGGAGCACGCGCACGTAGATCCACGACTTTATTAACGGCAGTACAGTTAAGCGTGATGTCATTTTATAAAAAAGCAGACCCGTAAATTAAAGATACATGGCTTACATTAACAAAAAAAATTGGATAAGTGCAGTCACCAGTGTCAATATCTGACACAACAAGCGTGCATAAATATCTGATACGACTCTATTTCTAGGGCCGGAGATATTTTTGCACGCTCCGCTGTGGCAGATATTAATGCCGGTGACTGTACAAGTTAAGTATTGTAGGTATCTTAAATTCTCTCTTGAACTTGAAGTAAATAATCATCTGTTTAAATTTAAGAATTTAAATATGGTAGGATCATGAAACAAGAAATAGTTATATACTTAAATTAATTTGTCGACGAAGTCAACAACGACACACATCTTAATAATGAACTTGGTTCTCATTTTAAATTTATGTTTTTGATGGGATTTAATTAACACACCTCTACTTGTATCAGTTTTACTCAGAAGGAGCTAAGTTCCAAAAGATCTAAATCAGCACAAGTCGACATAAATCCTTATAAAAACCCACCCATTAATCTAATGACTGCAATTTAGCCACATGCGTAACGTAATTCAAACTTTCGTAACAATAGTAAGAAAGTTACAAACAAAGAAATTTACATCTTATTTCCACTTTCGCCTAATACCTGCGCAGACGCCGTTGCGCAACCGATTTAGTTTTAATAACTATAACTACGTCGTTACAGTGCACTTCCACGATATAATAGTGGCCTTGGGATTCATGTTAACTTGTAGGAAACTGTTTCTCAGATAAATAAGGGAGTATAACTTTCTGTTAAAATCGTCAAGAGTCAGATAGTCAATCTGTCTGACCACTTTAAGTTAATCATCATCATCATCATCCCAGCCTATATACGTCCCACTGCTGGGCACAGGCCTCCTCTCAGAACAAGAGGGCTTGGGCCATAGTTTCCACGCGGGCCCAGTGCGGATTGGGAACTTCACACACACCATTGAATTGCTTCGCAGATTTGTGCAGGTTTCCTCACGATGTTTTCCTTCACCGCAAAGCTCGTGGTAAATTTCAAATGTAATTCCGCACATGAATTTCGAAAAACTCAGAGGTGCGAGCCGGGGTTTGAACCCACGACCCTCTGCTTGAGAGGCGATAGGTCAAACCACTAGGCCCCCACGGCTTTTTTTTTTTTTTTTTTAAGAAATAAAAGAAAGAAGAAATAATTTATTTATAACAGCAATGACACATAATAAGTAAAAATAACAATAGGAAAGTAATATTGTCATAAATAACGATAGAATTTCTGTGCAATTAAATACCCCCTATTACTTCTGTGACCCCTTTGTCTCCTATGATTCGCAAACTTTTGCATTTATAGTATTAGTAGAACCTTACAGCCTTATTCATAAAAAATCCTTAATTGAGGTTGATCGGTCTGTTACTTAGCAGACTGATTAAGCTTGTTAGACGGTTGTCAAGAAGTATGATTCATAAAACGCTTGCTAGCAGTCTGCTAGTTGTTGAGCCGCTGATAGACGGATTAGACGCGTTTATGTTGGCCACCTTGACAAATCAAAGACAAAAATGGCCTAACATAATTAAAAAAAAAAAAGTTGACAGCAGTGACAGCAATAGCAGGAAAAAAAATTAAAAAGCGAGAAGTTTATTTCCCCCATTTCCGATCCGCATGTATGTTGTGCCAAAAGCCATAATTATGATTAATCATCCTATTTTTTTTTTCATTATTATTGTTAATTTATTGTCTAATTTAGAGGATTTTAAATACAAATTCCTGAAAATATTTTTTCCTGGTTTTTTTTATCTTTGCGTAACTTCACCCTTCACTAAAATATCTTCGGTATGGTTTTTTGTCTTGTCAAAGTCAGCTGTTCAAACTTGTGCGGCCATTTGTGACTTAGCAGGGAGATAAAGGAGGGTCTACGGCGCTAACTTTAGCAGAGCCTTGATCGACTGATTAGCGCTAACAGACGTTTATGATCATGTTTTTAGCAGGGGCCTTCAAGGAGCCTTCAAAAGGAGCTCTACTTTTTATGAATAGGCTGTAAGTCTTAAATATTTCTGTGTTATTTTATTTTAACTTACTAAACGAATAAGGACTCACATTCTCCTTTATAAAGCTAATAAGTACTATAACCATAATGCAACGCTCAGCTAAAGGTTGGAAGCCTTAGTAACACTAGAACTAGA
Source organism: Choristoneura fumiferana (assembly GCF_025370935.1). Lineage (NCBI taxonomy): Eukaryota > Metazoa > Arthropoda > Insecta > Lepidoptera > Tortricidae > Choristoneura > Choristoneura fumiferana. Next base: position 19,423,975 of record NC_133481.1, on the reverse strand, counting down.
ACCTGTTTAGCGGGGTCAAGATTAGTGAAAGTCGACGTGCACGTATTGTTTAAACATGTTTAAACCAATAAAATGTAAAGCCTGACTTATTACTCGCGGATTATTTACCACTATACGCAGTGACTCTAACTTAATGCCGTTAAACCATGTAACTTAGCTGTGTGAAGTTCCACATAAGCTTCTGTGATTATTGTTAAAATAACCGGCTATAAGATAGTATAATAATAATTTTATTCAATTCATAAAATGATACTCTAAACCATATCCTCAGCGCTTAGGTGTAAACATCAAAGATGCCCTCAATTAAGCTTTGTCATATTGATACCCGCAATACTCACTTAACTATTTACTATTAATACAAGCAAGAAAAAGTAATTTACAGATTATTTAGAAGATAAAATTACACGAGTACGGGTTTAGTTTTGACTGTGTATTAATTTAGTTTGACCCAAATCATAGTATACAACGCCCGTTTTTTCTTACGCACAACGATATTCACACCACTCAATTTATGAAGTGTCACGAGCTATAATTATCTTTTACAAAAACATTAAAACATGACATGAGTTCAAAACACTCAAAGAGCTGTCAAAACAAAAGCCGCTCGCAAACAACTGTCTTTCTGACAGCTGACAGGTTCACGTAACATATGGGAATCCGAACCAAGGGCAAGCGGTCACGCACAAGATGGCGTCTAATTAATGTAATTTAAGATGGCGGAGTCAAGGTCAAGCGAAAGCGCGGGAAAAAATAGATTGTGATTTAAGAATAAGTATCGATTGTGTTTGTGATTGATACGTTCGATTAAAAGATCGATTGGATAAATTATACGATTAGTCGTTATTTTCTTTTGATTTAAAGGTTGAGGTTAGTTTTCGAATGTCCGAGATGTTGTCAGTTGAATTAGATTGATTTTATATTATTTTCTACAATGGCATTAGATTAATTCGATCTGAGCAATGAGCAATGTGTCTGACTAGAACAAAATTAATTAATAAGTACAGATACCAAACATACATTTCAAGGAATAACCACAATATTTTTAGACTCACTTTGTTTCGTTGACTTTGAGAGTTGATTTTAAATAATTGAATATTGGGTTGTCGTAAGAGGCGACTAAGGATATAGGTTAAGGTATACCGTAGGCGACAGGCTAGCAACCTGTCACTATTGTACCGTTTTGGTCAAACTTTAAACCTAAAATTGCTAAAAGTGGCTCCGAAGCGGTAACGTTTCGTGTGCTCTGCCTACCCCATTTGGGAATACAGGCGTGATGTTTGAGTGTGTGTGCGTGTACCTCAATATAGGATCACCTCGTTGTCCATTTGTCTATCTGTCAAAACGTTATTCCTCCATGACGTTATTTAGGTATCAAGTTAAAATTAAGGACGACATTTGTGCCCTAAAAGGATCATTCGAAAATTACTGATCCCTAAAAATTAACTCTGTATTTCTACAAATACTATAAAATGAAACTTATTTTATGCTTGCTTTTAAATTTGTATGGCAACGTGAGAGTCCGACTCCTAAGTAGGCCGTACTTTACAAATCAATAGTCAATTTTGGAAAACAGAACTTAAGAATAAGGTCCAGTCAAGGAAATTAAATCACTACCTACACAGGGTGGAACCTTTGTGCTAACTAATGTCCAAAAAATGTGAAAAGGTTCTGGGACGTAAATTAATTTCCTTAAATGTACATACTTAAATAGGATGGACATTTTTGCGTTCCAATTTTAACCAAGACACGTATTAAATTTGTAACATTATATGCTCCTACGTCTACGTATCTTAATAAGCAATTGGAGTAATGTCCACATTAACCTTTCCTCAGCTCAACTCTACGTAAAGTTCAGCCTCGTATCGATGATTGATGATTTCTACGATGATTCGCGACCGAGACTGCGACTATTTAATAAGTCATTAGGAACGTATGGTCGTTGAGTCATTGATATGAAATGATTTACATATTTAGTTACAGTCGAGACTTGATTTATACAGAGTAATTTTTTTATTGGGCTGGTTTGACTGAACGCCGCTGTTAAGGCAATCCGGTCATTCTCACTTATCTGTGCACCCGTCTAATTACCGTTTTACTTTTATCCTGCAAAAACGACACGGTAATTAGATTAACGCCACAGATCTGGAAAAAGGATTGCGGCCATTCTCATGGAAGTATAATTACCGTGTCAGATAGATAGACTGGTGCACAGATGAATGAGAATGGGAGAGTCGCGCCTTTGATGCAGTACACTTGACGCATGGAAGTCTTAAAACATCTACGAGGATTTTAAGTGAAATTAATCCAACCATATGCTAAAATATTCTGGAAAATCTTTGGAGACACTTTGTATTTTATCATCCCAGCCTATATATGTCCCACTGCTGAACACAAGCACAGGCCTCCTCTCACAATGAGAGGGCTTGGGCCGTAGTTCTCACGCGGGCCCAGTGCGGTAACTTCACACACACTATTGATTTTTTCGCTGGTTTGTGCAGGTTTCCTCGCGATGTTTTTCTTCACCGTAAAGCTCCTGGTAAATTTCAAATGTGATTTCCCACATGAATTTCGAAAAACTCAGAGGTGCAAGCAGGGGTTTGAACCCACGATCCTCTGCTTGAGAAGCGATAGGTCAAACCACTAGGCCACCACGGCTTTTACTTTGTATTTAAATGAACTAAAACAGTAACTTTGCTCATCCGCTACCGTATGATAGCTACGTTTATGCAAGACTAGCTTTTGCCCGCGGCTTCGCCCGCGTTGGATTCGGTTATCGCGCGCTGTTCCCTCGGGAACTGTGCATTTTTCGGGATAAAAAGTAGCCTATGTCACTCTCTGGCCCATAAACTATATCTATGCCAAAAATCACGTCGATCCGTCGCTCCATTTCGACGTGAAAGACGGACAAACATACAAATACACAAACATACAAACACAAACACTTTCGCATTTACAATATTAGTATGGATATGCATGTGTGGGTGAGCAAAATTATTGTTTTAGTTCATTGATATGTACAGTCACCAGCATTAATATCTGCCACAGCTTAGCGTGCAAAAATATCTGATACGTCCTTCTGTATCAGATATTTATGCACGCTTGTTGTGTCAGATATTGGTGCTGGTGACTGTACCTCCACAAAGTAACGCCTGATTCAGTAAATTACTTTGTATTTAGTTATGTTATATGGTGTTTTCGATTCACTTGGAATATGAATGCCGGTGTAATAAGATGTCTGAATAAAACAAGATCAAAGTGCGGGCAGTTCTAGTTCAGTAATATGTCGTAAGATATAATTGCTTATAGTTCGGGTGGAAAAAACTTGAAATTCGAACGTTATCATGATCTAGGATGCATCTAACTTTTTCTTTCGATTAGAAAAAAAAACCGGCCAAAAGCGTGTCGGACACGCCTAGGATTCCGTAGCCATTACGAAAAAATCAAGTAATATTTTTCTAAGGATTTCGTATTGTATACGGAATCTTCCAAGTTTAGGTATGTTTTGTACCTTAGGCTGCTATTTACTTTTAAACTACTATTATTTCTCAAGCAATCTTAGCCGCTATAATTTTACTTATAAATTTTTGATATATATTTATTACCATTCTGATTTATTTTCCACCGAACGCCCCATTTTAATGAAAATTTGCACATAAAAAGTTGAATATTTCGCAAACAGATCACTGAATAGGAAAATCATCTTAGCAACCCCCCAATGGTTTTAAAAGACTATCCAACGATACCCCACACTTTAGGGTTAGTCGAGAAAAAAAAAACACCTTCTGCTTTACGTCTATGTGAGATACCCTAAAATTGTTTTTTTATTAACCCCTGTCGGCGTAACTAATATGTATATTCATGCCAAATTACAGCTTTCTAGTACTAACGGTCTTTGAGCTTAGCCGCGGACGGACAGACGGACAGATATGGCAAAACTTAAGGGCTTCTAGTTGACTACGGAACCCTAAAAATACTAACATGATTTACTACGACGTATTGAAGTTTTTGTAACTGTTACACTTGACCGTATCTTGGTAGATAGCGTGGAAATTTCCAGATTATTTTTACAAGCCTTAAGAGGTTATGACAGTCACTGAGGTATTTTTATTCTTGCATCCGGGTAATTAAAACCTCTGTGTGTCGTGGTACGTAATATATGGCTGGAAAATTTGCATTTAACTGTCATTAGTTTTACTGACCAACTTAAATAAAAGGAAAATAGAGAAATTTGGTATACTTGTATAGAAAGTAGATTTTAAAAACTGTTCAGAAAGTAACATTAGAAAAAGAGTTGAATCAAAATTTAATTTCTAACTTTTACTTCTAATAAAACTTCTAATGATTCAAGATAGATGGCGCTGAATCAAGTCCTTGTATTATTTCTTATTCATTCAGTCAGAATGATCTAGCCACAGTCAAAATATGACTCGAGTAATTCAAAGCCAACAAAATAAAACACATTATACTTGTCGCTTGTGTGACATAGCTCAGAACGGGATATATTTGTTGAGGTCAAGAGTGGAGGTCTTTGCCCACCAGTGGGACTGTATAGGCTACTTAAAAAAAACTTGTTGCGATACATAAAGCAAATGCATACTTAGCTATCTTTCATAATTACTGACATTACTGAAGAATGGTTTAAGTTTCTCGTCTGTTATTACATCCTTTTCTTTGTAAGCCTTTCGGATCTAGATCTCTTTTGTTTTGTTGTTTTCTTTTTGTATTATTTTTGTGTTTTATGTACAATAAAGTATTTACATACATACATTCGTGCAAATATGACCTAGCTTTACATTTATCGCAATTCAATTTTGGTTTACATTGCTGCTTACCGGAGAGATTTTTGTTGCCAGAACGAAGTTTGACTTACATTGCTACCGGAAGACGAAGCGTTGGCAGGCGTCCCACTAGGTGAACTGACGACATCGTGAGATTTGCGGGCAACCGGTGGATGCAAGTGGCGAGTTGTCGTTCATTCTGGCGTTCTGAGGGCCTTTGTTCAGGTAGACGTCTTCTGGCTGATGATGATGCTACTGCCAGAATTCTCTGGTCCTAAGTGATCCGATTAAAAAAAACGGTACAGGCGCCGTAGTCTAATACAGATAGCAAATTGTAATACAGATAGCAAAATAATTCATGCAAATGTCAAAGCTCGTTGCGCCATCTACATTTCGCAACTGATAACTCGGTGAGAGCGGCGCTTTGGTCAAATTCACATGAGATTAATTGCCGCGAAGGAAAACTTCTGCAGCTCAGGCACATGTAGCATAACAGGTTTTACGGATCGACAATTAATAGGTTTATAGCGAAGGTCTAGCACCGCTGAGGTTAGCGCGCAAGGTTGGTAGGTTCAAAATAATAGTTCAGATAATAGGTCGTTAAGGGACTAATGCTAAGCATCCCTGTTATTTTAATTATTATTCCATATACTTTTAATGTTTTTTTGTTGTTTTTTTAATGTTTTTATTTGTTTTTTATTGCCTATATTTTGTTGCGTTTGTGGGTGTTTTTGTGTTTTGTTTCTTTATTTGTACAATAAAGAGTTTACATACATACATATTTACTTTTGATTAAGTTTGTTATGCTAGCTTAGTATACATACAAAATGTACTATGGAATCTAATTCTTAGGGTCGTATGTATTTTTAATGTAGTATTTTAAGTGAGTATGTTAGGTACATTACATACCTGAACGTACTTTCCAACAATTTATTGTTCCCTTCTATTCATTTATTGTTTATGAAGACCAGATTGCCTAGTGGTTAGAGAACCTGACTACGAAACTTGAGGTCCCGGGTTCGATTCCCGTGTCGGGGCAGATATTTGTATGAAAAATACGAATGTTTGTTCTCGGGTCTTGGGTGTTTAATATGTATTTAAGTATGTGTCTATTTATATAATTATATTTATCCGTTGCTTAGTACCCATAACACAAGCTTTGCTAAGCTTACTTTTGGACTAGGTTAATTGGTGTGAATTGTCCCGTGATATTTATTTATTTTAATTAAATAATTTTTTGGTTACTTATAGTTCGATATATGTTGATTTAATAATTTATATGCATATAAATAAGTAGCTTATCTAGTATATTTGTATATCGCTCCGTGGTTCACAGACGTTTCTGGCAGAAAATCAGCCTGTAGGCGTAATGCATCAGCATACAAAATTCATAAAAAACATAGAAACTATTAAAAGCAGCATAAAAATTTCTTCCATTTCATTTCATTACATATTGCTGAGTCAGCGGCCGTTTCACTTTTCCGGAGACACACCTCTAGAATTGTGTCTATACCTAATATGTTCATGTTTGTAATGTTTTTGTTTGTTATTGCGTAAGTATATTTTGTTTCATTTGTGGGTCTTTTTTGAAAGTGAATAAATGTCTTCTTTCTTTCGACCCATTAAATAAATACAAAAAAACACAATTTGTACTTTGGTTTTACGTAAATGGTTCGGTAAAACGGAAAAGAAGTTCGATTCTTTCATCACAAACGTACAATTATCGTTGCTTCGTTACAAAGCTCTATTAAAAATCGATTACGATAAAAGCTCTCTTTAGTTAATCGATCCTCTTTTGAAATGAGACGATACACTTTTTACTGTGGTGTAAGATGGTTCCGCAACTATTATATCTTGTTAATTACCGACTACGAAAAAGGAGGTTTTCCTAGGTTTTCCGCCTGTACAGTCAAGTGTAAAAATATGAACTTATTCAACATTTAAAAATATAATAACCTACCACAGAGTACAGACATTATCCCAGTGTAGGTAATAAAGCCGTGACAATATATTTTTGAAATTTATTTGAAACCTACGTACTTAGTACACCTGTGAATAAATTCAGTGAACGAAAATAATAGAGGGCAAAAACTTTTATTAAAAAATATTTTTTTACTAAAACAAAATTTCCGATTTTTTACACTGCTGGCAACTCTGTGGAGTTATCAACAATAGAATAGTATAGCTCGTCCTATCCGTTTTTCCGGGAAGTCCACGGCCAAGAGCAAACCGGTGCGCGCATGCGCGGTCAGTGCCTGCGCACACGACGCTCAAGGAGCTTTCTATGCGCGCGCAGCATGCGTAATCGCAGTGAAAGTGATACTGATTTTATTTAGAAATAGCTTACCTAATGTTTGTCGGTGTTTAGTGTAACTTTACTCAGGGATGACTGTTAACTTTTAATAGGATATTCGTGACCAATGACTCGTAGTTTTCAGTAGCTCTCTGCAAAACATTCCCTCATCATCATCATTCAGCCGTAGGAAATCCACGTTGGACATAGGACCATTCCTCCAGTTGCTTCGGTTGGGCGTCCTGCATCCATCTCCAAGCGGCTTTTACCAGGTCATCCGTCCATCTCGTTGGTCGCTGCGCTTGCCGATCCGCGGTCTCCATTCGAGAACTTTTCCACCATAGATGTTGTATGGTAATAGTGAGCTGTGACGTCACTTATTTACCAACACTTACGATATTTGTCATTCTATTTTCTAATACTCTTAATGCTGGTTTGACTTCATTTTCAAGCTTTACTCGTACGCTGAAAATGTTTCATAAAATATGATTATGACGAAAATTTTAATTACTGTTTGTTACTATTATTAACGTAATTCTGAACCTGATCTAAGTAGTGTAACGTAACTGTTACATTTCGTAATGTTATGTGTGTAATTAATTTATAACGCGGTGTAATAATACTTTAACTAATTTGCAATTAAAAATATTTTTCTTTACTTTGATAATTTGAAACATTTAATGAACAAGTACGAGTAACTCTCGTACTTAACACAAAATATATAATTCAATTAATGATAAAAAATAGTTAATACATAACGAAAGTAATCAGACGTTAGTTTCAGTGCTATGAAGCGATATTTCAATATATTTTAAGTATAACATTAACTACATCTTAGTTTTTTTTAGGAGCAATGTATTGTGTACTGGATAAGAGAGAAACGTAACGTATCTGTGACATCTGTACCACTACCATGAGTTTACAGTGACCGTAATCGATAGCGAATGTATAGTATAGAGTCTGTTACGTAGGTACAGTCACCAGCACCAATATCTGACACAACAAGCGTGCATAAATATCTGATACAACTCCACCGCTGTGGCAGATATTAATGCTGGTGACTGTACCATCAGGCAAATAAGTGGTCTATCAATTTTTAAACAAGTTCCTATCAAATGAATATGTCACTAAAGTCGAACTTTCAAGTTGACAGACACGTCTACTCGTATTGGCATTACTGTTTTATGACATGCAAACGATTATCAACTTAAGGGTGGTAGACCACATAGGTATTTGGCTGATGGTCGTCGCGCGTCAGCAAATGCGACGTATCGAATAAAAACAACGTAGTGATCATGTGATGATAAATCGCGTGCAAATTTATTTTATGAGAAAAAATCGTTATTTTTTAATAAAACATAAAAGTATGTTTATTAGGGACTTTACTAACTACCCCTAAAGTTTGTGGCTAAAACAAAAATACACGCGGCGTAATGATTTGTATGTAAGTATTTCCTTTCCTACTTAGACTACTAAAACTAAATTATTTAAAACTTAATAGGTAAGTTAGATATTTAGTAAAGTATGGAGTAGAATAATATTTATTAACACACGATATATACAAAACAAGTATGGGGCACATTTTACGAAAATACTGACTAAATATGTTTGTTCTCGGGTCTTGGATGTTTAATAGTATTTAAGTATGTATTTTATCTATATATGTATGTTTATCCGTTGCCTAGTATCCTAGTACAAGCTTTGCTTAGTTTGGGACTAGGTCAGTTGGTGTCAAGTGTCTATGAATATTTATTTTTATTATTTATTAATATTTAGATAAGTAATTTTTCCCCATTTGTTTGTGTAAAAAAATTAAACAATATACAGTTTGAACTAGCCGCAGAGCACGACGCATCAGTTAATGTTAAACAAACGTTATAAACGAACGTTACAAAACTAAAACTAACAATAAGAGAAATGATTATTAATGATAGATCGTTTCGCAAGTGTCCAGTAACGGCCGAATATCGATTCGATTGCAATCGATATCGGACAATCGGTGACGTGCGATTTATTTCAAAGTTACGAAATCTTTTTTTAAGAGCAAATGCTGACTTAGATTATCTGTTGTTCCAGTTGTACTTTTTAGGTTTTTTTTTAGTTAAAGCTCTGCAATGGTTCTTTAATTAAGAATTAAAAAATGCCAGCTCTTTTTTCTGTGGGGATCTAGGGCAATCCTTTATTGTGCACCTCCTGATTCTCAAGAAATACTTCTAGCTGCGGTAATGTAGCCTTATAACTAATGTCAGTTAGTCAGTCACGTGACTGCTTTATAAGTATAATATGTAGATGGTTTACTAGAATATTTTGCTGGCATACAAATTGTAAACAACCACAACTTTACTTAAATCTTACAAGAATAACATGAGAATGTCTTCAACACGATTACAATTGTACACAGTAATACGGTATTTGCCAGCTCCTGGTTTTGCCATATCTTAATATTATTATGAAAATATAGATATACAGATAGTGTTTAGCGAAGAGAAAATTTAAATCGGTTGAAAATTGGATTTATAGTGTTTTTTTGAAAAATCTATATACCTGTCTCTTTATCAAACGCTTTTCTCTATGCAGCAAGTGTGAAATCACATGCCAGTATGTCTTTCTCTGTCTAATCTTGAATTTCAAACCTTTATAACTTTGTTATTTGTAAAGGTAGCTTAAAAATTGTTTTTCTATTCGATAACAGGCATTGTGTAATTTTAATTTATAAAACATATACAAAATAGTCAAATACCGTATTATGCACACCATAATTACTTCTACTACCTAATTTCTATTTACAAACTTAAATAATACTTGTTGTAATATTATAGATTAATGAAACTTTTTTTACAAGCTTATTTAACTTGCCCTGTTAGTAAATACCTATGGGTAAAATTTTGGAAGCAACATTTAGCCCACTTCCAGTGGCCGGATTAACTTAAATTTTAGCTTACTTATGTTTTGGTGACAATACATAATCTGGTAGTGATATCCCGGTGGTTCAGGCTGGATCGTCTCTGCAGGAGGGAACTCCTCAATGGTTAATGTCATCGACTTGAAATTTGATACGAAAATGTAGTTTAGATGACAATGCAAACGCAGTCAACAAAAAACGTTTTTTTCGTTAATCCCTTAAATTGACAAAATTGATTCAAACCTCGTCGTCACCTTGTAGTCCAAAAACATCTACATAAAAAAAAACAAAAAGGCCAATTTAAGGTTTTGGGCCGAATATATCATTAAAGAAGCCGTGGTGGCCTAGTGGTTTGACCTATCGCCTCTCAAGCAGAGGGTCGTGGGTTTGAACCCCGGCTCGCACCTCTGAGTTTTTCGAAATTCATGCGAAGCAATTCAATGGTACGTGTGAAGTTCCCAATCCGCACTGGGCCCGCGTTGGAACTATGGCCCAAGCCCTCTTGTTCTGAGAGGAGGCCTGTGCCCAGCAGTGGGACGTATATAGGCTGGGATGATATCATTAAAACCTTTCAACAAACATAATGCGTGCGTTCGTATGATTTAAGTCTAGTGTTAGAATCGAAGCCTGTTCAAGTCTAAATTATTCATAGCAAAAATAATAACCCGCAGCCATTTCACAGCTCCGGCGTCGTGTCGTAATCGTAACGGTATCGGATCACGATCGCGATAGTCATCCACTCGGTCTTAACATACAATGTATATTTAGTATCCTATGCATAGATAACAGTCGCGAAGTGTTGCGAAACTCTTTCTCGATTTTTAAGTATGTGGCATTGTTATTCAACTCTGTGCCGTGCTAGATTTAAGAATAGGACGGATCTATCCAATACCCTCTTTACCATAAGGGAACACGGGGCTAGTGCCCGGGCACCCCAGCTCAGGGGGTCCCTCGAAAGGCCCATATATTCACTTTTTTATTTCAATCCGATAAAAAGTCATAAGTAATAGCAGATTTTGCTCAAAATAAATCCCATAAGCCAGTATATTCCTATAAGCCCTCTCATTATGAAAGGAGGTGCCCAACAGTGGGAAATATATAGGCCGAGATGAAGCAGCCTGTATCTTATTTATTCACACATTCAAAAAAATATCATTCACTTTCTTTAATTTCCAAAAGGGCCCCAAGTTCTTATGTACCCCAGGGCCCCGCTTGACCTAAGACGGCCCTGGACCCATTTCTATCCGTGGATGTAAAAGCGACTAAGATACCTAATGTGAGAATGGGTATTGCTCTAGACTAAATAGATTGCCAACTATGAACTCCGGACTCTATAGAATAGAATAGAGTAAGAGAAGAGTAGAGTAGAATAGAGTAAAGTAGAGTAGAGTAGAATAGAATAGAATAGAATAGAATAGAATAGAATAGACTTTAAGGCAAGGGGAATCCACCACACAATTTTACCAAGAAAGTCGTGCGGGTTCACTATTGGTCCTGATCTGACAACCACGATCACTCTGTCAAGAGGAATTGTCATCGCTATATTAGCCGTTGGACGTCCACTGTTGGACATAGGTCTCCCCAAACACAAGCCTCGCCCATCTGTTTAGCCGTATACCGACTCATAAGAACGAATATCTGCAAGGCATCCAGTGTTTTTAAATTATCTGCCTTAAATGTCGTAATATCTATTGAGATTATAGATTTTAATTTAGATTTCTGTCGCCGCTGGCTATTCCGTCAGATAGATGCACGATAGATGTGATCTTGATCATGTGTTGAGGTGTGCCATTTAATATCGTGCTGGAAATTGCTTAACTTTGAGTTTAACATGTAGAAAAAAAATCGTTTAGTTTGAGTTGGACTCGGACACCAAAAACTTCGTAATAGCTATTCTAATTATAAATAATCTGTCGATTAAAGAATGACTCTTAATCGACGTATTATTTGGGTATTTTAAAGAAAGCTTTGTTTATGGAAATACAGTTTCTAGTGTCACTTCTGGTAGATCCTACTAATATTATAAATACGGGCGGTAGTAATCTCTTACCACTAGGACACCCACTTGCTCGTTTGCCATCCAGTCGAATAAAACAAAAAAATAAAAATACGAAAGTTTGTAAGTCTGTTTGTTTGTTTGTTACTCCATCACGTCTAAACCGCTGAACCGATTTAGATGAAATTCGGTATACAGATAGTTGGCGTCCCGGGGAAGGACATAGGATTTTTTTTTTTTGACTAGATGGCAAACGAGCAAGGGGGTCTCCTGATGGTAAGAGATCACCACCGCCCATAAACATCTGTAACACCTAACATTTTATCTCGGATAAGTTCATAGTTCCCGCGGGATAGTGAAAACCGAATCCTATGCGGACGGAGTCGCGGGTAACGGCTAGCTATTGAACAAATAATGAGGGCGTTTGCTTCATTATAACTTTTTATAAACATAAAACACGTGAAATGAACAGATTATACGACAAATAAATTTACAAAAGTGAACATATCCTTTGAAGTGATCTCTTAAGCCGCGTATCCACTAGAGGCAGCCTCGGGCCGAGCGGCTGCCTCGCTCCGAGGCCGCGCAAGTGGAGACGCTGCCAAAGGCACGGCTCAGACTGAGGCTCCTTTGAGCACGGCCAAAAAACCGACAAAATATGGCTCGGCTCGCGGTGCTCGGCCTGAGGCTGCTCTAATGGATACGCGGCTTTACAGTTAACCTTTGAATGATTGACATGACTTCAAAAACAAGAGTAGAGCAGACACACATAACAAAAGATAAGACGAGGAGAAAGGAGTAGAAATCAAAAATTAACCTAAATACCTAAACCTAAATAGTCTTGATTGCGTTTGGCTCATGATATATAACTAATCACAAACTTAACACAAATGCCTGTCAAAATTGTCAAAAATACGTTACAATAGCGCCAACTAGCCTAACTACGAAACTAACTAACTACGAAACTAACTAACTACGAATTCGACAATAGAGGTTCGTATCGTACGGCAAGATTCGAATTCGAAGTTCGAATTTTCCACTTCATAGTATAGACTTTATCACAGATACCCTTATTGTGCGGAGTATAATAAAACACAGTCCTAGAGAAACAGTAGTTCAACATTAACTAAATTGGTTCACCATTACTGTAGGTCGTAAAGTTAGGGCATTACTGCAAATGCCTCACGCGCGAGCAGTTCTAGCCACGACTTGCTACTGATTTATAGGCTCTACAGGGTTCACGATGTTAAACAGTGTTTAATGGTAGACTAGCGTATCCCCGCGGTTTTATCCTTATTAAGGAAATAAAAATACGACCAAATAGGGAATATTACGCAAAGCTCTGCGCAGGAGGTGACACTAGCGTATAGGAAAAGGAGTTCGGGGTACAGAATAAGTAACATAATAGGGAAAATCATTTGATCTTCGCTGTCCTTGTTTGCATTTCGTTGTCCCTGTATTTTTTTTTGTTATTTTTTCTTTAACTGTATACTGTTGTTTTTAAGTATTTTATTTGTAATTATATTATTATGAAAAAATGACTTTCTGCCAAGTTTCTTGCGGCGCATTCTTCTTGGCAATGATAGTCTTTCCGAAAGCGCTTGGTTAATAAATGAATTGGCCTATTTCTGAAATGATTTGTTCGTTGAAAAAATGCGTAGTAAAAGACGAAGCGTTGTAAACTGTTTACGAATAGCAATGATTGTGTTCATGGCCTAATTGTCAGCCATTGAAATGATATGAAAATTAGAAATTTGCACACCAGGGTTGAAAAAAAAATTTTTTTGGGACATGTATGGCTCAAACTTTTATTGAAACTAGATACTTACAGCGAAGCATATTAAACTTGTTCAATTGAGTCAAAATGAATACGTTGTAAAGTTACAAAACAATCAGTCATGAACGTCATATGAATATGACGAAACTTAGCCAAGTTGTCTTTGCTGATAAACGGGGCGACACTCACTGCTTGAATAGAATTTTCTTTAGGTATAACCCAGTTCCAGAGTTTGCCACAGGGAATGCAATAAGTTTGTAATATCTATAGTAAAGAAAAGGCAAAATGGGAAATAAATAGCAACAATCAAATGACGATTTGTGATTACGTTGCACTTTCGATTTTGAGCTTAGATCGCGAATGACGTAAAAGACATTTCTTTCCGAACTATAACCGGCTTTATTTCTATGACGTTAAGTGCAAATTTCTGCAAAAATATGAAACATTGTTTGCTACTTTTGTTCATGTATCTTATGTGTGTATATGAAATGGCGTTGCTGAAATATTCCAAGGTTAGTTCACTGATGAAATCGAATGAAAACAGGTGTTTTACAAGTGTGCAAGAATTCAAAGAGGTTAATGTTTAGTATGCATACTTGAGAAAGCTGACGTGGAATTTACTTGCATAACTCATTTTGAGTTCTATTAAATCTTACCCATACCTAAGCTTTATTAAACTTGATTTTTCCTGTTTTCATCTTCAAAAATGGCTCTGTCAATCCGAGAACAATTTTGCAAGTAAAAAGGCCGTATTTCGCTGTTATTCGGAAAAAAAATAGTACGAAACGAAATAGTTAAGTTTATGCAAAATATGTGTGTTCATGCAATTCCTCCACATCCACACTGTAAGAACACACACAAATCACACAAACCCATCTATCACCACCACCTCACTACACTGACGCGTTTCGAAGAGAAGAAGAAGAAGAGCTCATCTTTAGAGCAACACAATCGTACACCATGCTACTTACCAGATGTCAGATGTTAGACTAACAAACCTCAAAATATGAGAGGTAAAGATGACCGATGAGTCGATGACCAATAAATGACTTACTGATTTTTGTTTAAGATTCCTTTAAGTTGCTTTATGATTCCGTAAACATTGAAAGTAGATATCGCTTAGCAATTCAGCCAAAATGATTGCATCTAAAATTGTTATAGCCATTTACAAGAAACTAAATCTGAATTAAGTCGCTAAAGCCCCAAGACCTATCTCCAACATCCTATAGCTGATACGATAATGATGATGATGAAGTCACTAAATCTGGTTTAAACTTGACAGTTCCATACATTTTGACACTACTGAGCTTTATTATTGCAATTTTTTTTCGAGCATGGATTATTAAAGTTGAAATAAAGTTTAATTCTGTTTTTTTTTGTTAAAACAATCGAATACGACCCAACAAGTAAGAAAAAACAATGTTTTAACACAGTTACACCTAAAGTTAGAAAAAAATATGTAATATCTTTTTATGAACGTTATAATTAGCCCTTTAAGCAGTTGGACCGTGTTATTTTTTACGCATTTACATTAAAACTTTTTTTTTTACTTTTGAGAGTGAGGTTACATTAAAAACATTTTTTTTTTACTTTTGAGAGTGAGGTTACATTAACAGTTAATGTAACCTCACTCTCAAAAGTTAAAAAAATAGTTTTAAGCAATTTTTGTCCAAATAATGATTAACTAAATTTAAATCGTTGATATTTTCTCTTTGCCTAAATCTAGTGATGTATTAAATCTAGATTCAACCACACGCCTATCGAACGCAACAAATTTAGTTTCACCTATCCCGTTGTCTGTCTGTCTGTCTATCTGTCTGTAATCAAATCTTGCAAGCTAAATTTGACCGAGTTCCAGTAGTTGGATTACCTTGAAATTTGGTATACTTATGTTAATTGCGTGACAATACAATAATCTGGTAGTGACATCCTGGTAGTCCAGCCAGGATCGTCTCCGCAGGACGGAACTCTTCAACGGTTAATAGCATAGACTTGAAATGTAGTTTGGGTGACAATGCAAGTACAGTCAACAAAAAGTACAGCTAGCAAAAAAAGCTTATATTAAAAATGAAATTTTTGTGGTTAGGTTATTACAGTCGAGTTCATAAACTTGTGAGCAAAAATTTGATCATAAATATCTGAACACGCTTCTACGCCGTTCATAATAGAGTCGTGTCCAGATATTTTTGATCAAATGTTTGCTCACAAGTTTATGAACTCGACTGTACCTATACCAATAAAAGGGTAGTATGATATTTTCGCTCTATTGGTGCTCTGGACCTTCCAAAAGTGGTTTAAGCACTGTTGTTTATGTTGTAACAGTTGATTTGATCAAATTAGCAACCGATACATACCTTCTGGCAACTGACCACCCACAACATAAAAATACCGAACGCAATCGTGACCCGAACCTAAAGCCGACGGCTATGCGCAAGCGCATCGAAACCAAAAGGACCAAACCATCAACCATACACATAGCATTTTAAACTTTATCAACAAGTGAAAGAGTTCAAATTATATTTGTTATAGTTACCACTTGGCAGCAAAATGAACATCGTGTACAGAATTCAATATGTTTTTAAAAAGTTATAGTGTTTTTTAATGTGGTAACATCGGTGACGAGAAACAGGTGTTGCCACATTGGGTGTAGTGTACGTTCAATGGAACTGTCGCAAGGTCGAGATTAAGGGGGCAGTTGTGACAGACCAATATGATATGTTATGTTCTCTGAGTTTTTTTTTTCACTCATGGCAAGCAAACATGCGGCTGGCCTGATTTTAAGAAAAAATACCTTATAATGACGGCGTTTATTAGTGAAATAATTTGACTAAAATTATTTATTTATATTCCAAATCTGAAAATCTAGTTTGACGGATAATTATAAATTGATCTTGTTTTCCTGGATTAAATGAAATCATTAGAGTTATGGTATTTATTTACTATACAGGCTTGGAATTATTGTTTTTTTATATACGTATACTTATTATATACCACTATTTTTGGTGGTAACTACAATATCTATCCATTTGCTAACTCAGAAGTAACCTTTTGTAGAATAAAGGCGTAACAATGTTTGAATAATCGAATAATGTTATGTTTCGTCGTACCTATTTTTCTTTCAGGCCTACGAGTATAACTTTAAATACCAAATCGAAAACAAACCGCTTTTTTCATGTTTTTCTTTCGTCATCACTAATAAGAATACTTAATTGTTAAATGTCAAACTGTAAAATTGTTAAATTCGCAATCTACATTTTTTTTCTTATTTTTTTTTATTCGACTGGATGACAAACGAGCAAGTGGGTCTCCTGATGGTAAGAGATCACCATCGCCCATAGACACCTGAAACACCAGGGGGATTGCAGATGCGTTGCCAACCTAGAGGCCGAAGATGGGATACGTCAAGTGCCAGTAATTTCACCGGATGTCTTACTCTCCACGCCGGAACACACACAACAGTGCAAGCACTGCTGCTTCACCGCAGGATTAGCGAGCAAGATGGTGGTAGCAATCCGGGCGGACCTTGCACAAGGTCCTACCACCACAATTCGTGTATCATATGACACTTAAAACTTTTATTTGCCAAATAGTATATTGGCCTTCATAAAAAATAACATCTTTATTTCACACATACCTACTTGAGATAATATGAATATATTACCGCAATCCTATTGAATTAATTACCAATCATAAATTAACACGAATTAACTAGCGCAATATTAGTTTAATGAAACTCAATTAAAATTAAAAATACAAGATAACCTCAAAATCCGAAGCTATTCAATACATAATTGCAACAAACTTATTTTATCTAGCGGCGAAAACTGGAGCTATACATATGCCTGTAAAAAGACGTCTGCCTTTAGATGGTGGCGCTGCTATTGCCAGCAAATATAAGTTTGTTAATCAATATTGTAGTAGCAGAGCATGTATGCAAATATTTTTACGATTTCAAAATAGATCAAGTGACCGTTGAAATGTGAATTTGTTATTAGAAATAGTCGTTCAATCACAGAAATGTTGCAAAATAGTTGATTGTAGATTAAATTTATAGGTAATTTAAACCTGACAGTTACTAAGACATTTTTAATTATGAACATTTGACCTCAAAAGAATGATTTCATGTAATTTACAATGTCACTTCTTCTGTATTATAACAAAACTACAAACTATCTACAATTACCGTTACCCGTACTATTCAAAATGCTATCCTTTTTAAA
Organism: Choristoneura fumiferana; assembly: GCF_025370935.1. Lineage (NCBI taxonomy): Eukaryota > Metazoa > Arthropoda > Insecta > Lepidoptera > Tortricidae > Choristoneura > Choristoneura fumiferana. The sequence goes on along the minus strand of NC_133481.1, from coordinate 19,406,009 downwards.
TGTAAAAGTGACTCTACCTGCCTGATACCTCTTCACCCTTAGCACCTAAATAAATTTGGTACGGATATAGCTTGAGACCATAGGAAAGACATAGGATTTCCTTTCCTGGGTGTGCGCCTCCTCTCACGCCTTTGATAGTGTACAAGAGTGCAGTTTTTTTCAGTTAAAAAAAACCGTTCACGCTTCATGAAAACTGTGAAGACATGGCGAAACTATAAGTAAAGGTTCCATTTTTTATATTTTAACTACAAAATCCTAAAATGACGATGATGCGCTTTCACTACTAAAACTGACGTACCCACTGTTTTTATTGTCACAAGAACAATTTTCCATTCTTCTAACGAAACTAAGTAAAATTACCAGAACAATAGTGTCATAAACTCAGCAAGCTTTCACAAATCTTATTAGAAGTTGATTAAGTCAGATACAAGCCTGTCTATTGCTGTAATACCATGCAATACGTTACATTTTGCCCTGGTTATTACAACTTAATATGTTTACCAGATGCTAAGTAAGTATTGTCCAAGAGATGACGCCATTTTGATCTCACTTTCACTTGTTATTGGGGCGTTTTTAAATTTCTCCATTAGATGCCGAGCTTTGAATACAGCATGATTGTTTTACTTAAGTAGATATTTTTTATGATTTTAGAGGTACCTATTTGGCTTTAACTTTAGAGGGTAATGCGTGACTTGACGTATTAGAAATACACTCATCATCATCAGACACTCCACTTAGCGTCCACTGCTGAACAAAGGCCTCTCAGTTGGAACGCCACAACGAACGACAACTCGCCACTTGCAGCTACCGGTTGCCCGCAACTCTCGCAGTGTCGTCAGTCCGCCTAAAAATACACTCAATTAGTAAAAAATTTAAGCTCAAATTACATTTTATTGGTGGTTTTGGTTGGTTAGGTGGTTTAGGGGTACAGCATGCGCCTCGGACTGGCGAAAACCCGGGTTCGAACCCCGGCTACGTGGCTCCGGCATTTATTTTCTGTTTTTTTTTTCAATGTGTTCTAGTGACAATATAATTAAGTATGATGAACTCCTTAATTATCGAATTAGCCCAATGAAAAGTAGCCCTTTATTTTACTGGCCAGTAGTTCTAGTTATGTCACGCGCTCGCAATACCCAGGAATGCGGCCGATTGCAATTGGAGTGAGGTTACGGAGCTACGGGCGTATAAACTGTTGTACACACACGTAACAATTCCCACCCAGTTAATGAAATTTTACGTGTCACTTGGACTGTAGTTAATGATGTGTCGTAACTTTATGGTTAGTTTTTAAGTAAAACGCATGAGTGTTTATGAGTGTTATTTACATTTTATCTGATTTTTATGTATGCTTTTGTCCACACTGCAATCAAATTCATGAGCTTTGAGGAGGGAAAACGTTGTAAGGAATACTACATAATAATATATTACTTAAGCTGTTGTGAGACATTTATTTGATATAACCTACCAACAAAAAGTTGGAAAACCCCCGACATCGTCACTTCAAAGTTCAATATCTCAAAAACGGCTGAACCGATTTCAATAAAACATGTCTGAGAACCATTGCTAAAAACCCTGCTTTCATCAAATAAAAAAACGCATTCAAATCGGTTAACCCGTTTAAACAAAAAATGAAAATGAAAAGATTTATTCACACAGACACACATAGCGGTCAAACTTATAACACCCTTATTTTTGCGTCGGAGGTTAAAAATTACTACATTATACGATTCAACTCACGAGTAGTCAGGAACGGTCTTATAGTTTAGTAATTTAATCAAATCCCGTGTGAAGGTGTGTGAGAAGTTCTCAATCCTCACTGGGCCCGCATGGGAGCTACGGCCCGTGCACTCATCTTTTAATTAAATATCTTGGAGCAAACAGCGGTAAACAACAAAAAAAAAATGAAGACGATTAGAAAATGCCTAACGACCGAAAGTAATTATTACATAAGAAGTTTAAAGACTTTTGGCCTTGACTCTCGGTCTATTGCCTTATTTATATGCATAATGACTCATCCAGTAGGTAGTTATTTCTAACTTAGAAAAAAGTTAGGCAGTTGGCAAGGTAAGAATGTAATTCGTAGCCGCGGATTCTCTCAACAACGGTAGTAGATTTTTTGACATTTATAAGTGCTAAACTATTTAAAATCATATCTACTGCTTATTTTCAACCCCCGACGCAAAAAGAGGGGTGCTATAAGTTTGATGTCAACCTCTACCTAAGTATCTGTCTATGACATTGTAAAGGCTGACCAAGAATATAAAAAACCTGACGCGAGGGCAGCACTTCTACGTTTTATATTGCAACATTCTTTACACTTACTAAGTATTCGATACCTAACAGTCATATTGACAACGGTGTCGGTGATGTTGCTTAAAGGAATATTTCCCTCAGACTTTTTCTATGACAAATACTTTTATACATTGTGAATTATTTTCCTTCCAAGGCTATGGATATTCTTCGGCATTTTAACGCACAAAAACACAAAACAACACTTTATAATACCACGCGCAAACAACGTTAAACTTTGACAGCAATAGACAAATGACCTTTGAATTTAGTGTTACCAGTGCCAGAAATTAGTTCTACTGATTTTTCGCAATATGGCGAGGTTTTTATAATTCTGGTCAGCCTTTACATAAGTTTGATGTCAACCTCTACCTAAGTATATGTCTATGACATTGTAGTGTCGGAGATTTTTCAACTTTTAGAGGTATAAGTTGGCTAAGTTATTTATTATTAGATGAAACCCGGCTTCGCTCGGTTAAAACGTAGACTCCTAATAACATGTTTGAAAAAAATTTTTGCCAGTGTAAAGACGTCGTACTTATTGAAAAATCTGACGTATATTCCTAGCCTTAATATTATTACAAACGTACTTTCACAGCTAACCTACGTATCGGTATTTTTCTAGTAGATATTTCTCCTAAATCTTATTTGCCCAAATAACTGAGATGTCTCTGTCTCATTATCAAAGAAATTAGACCTAAATATACGCACGATTCGTCTGTCGATCGATCTGATGAAAATCGACGAATCGTACCGTGTGTGGGACCCTTAAGAGGTCACAATGGAGAACGAAATGCAAACCTGTGACACGTGATGACGTGACACTAACGCCACTTTGATGTGATGACTTTGACATGTTTACTTCGCAACGCCATTATATACTTAGTAATTTATTCAAGTTTATATTGAAAATACTCGATAATCCGAATTTCCGCCTACAAGTTGTCGACTCGGATTGACTAATTTTTACGCTCTTCAATTTGATGTGCATTTCGTTCGAGTCTACCGTAGACCGTACGAAATTATTAATATAGAATGTTTCGCACGATCAATCAAGACTTCATAACATTGTCTTAACTTGAACGTTAAGTTAATGAACTTTGCCTGATAAGTTCAAGAGCTGCTGTCACCGCAACACCATGTAATTAGGCAAAATTATACACCCAAGGACGCAGCTTGTGGTGGATTTCTGATTGGATAATTTCATATATGGGTAAATGGGTCGCGTTTTAAAATTTCTTGGTATTAGCTGGCATTGAGGTAATTCTTTATTTGGAAACGTTGTTTTAAAGTTCCCATTACACCGCATTATCAAGTGTAATAGCAATGTGGCAGGCAAAAATATGTTCTTTGTATAGAAAAGTATTTGAGACTACGCCCACTAGCACACTTCCTAACCAACCGTCGCCGTCGCGCGTCATGTATGCGCTTGACATTCCGTTCCTGACTCGTTCCTATTACGGTCATGGCATGATACGGTGCCCCTTTAATCAAGACGAAGTTCTGCTTTGAAAACATCCAAAGGTTGTCACGAAACTGCAACGGCTAAGTTTTTTTTTTTATTCGACTGGATGGCAAACGAACAAGTGGGTCACCTGATGGTAAGAGATTACCACCGCCCATAGACACCTGCAACACCAGGAGGATTGCAGATGCGTTGCCAACCTAGAGGCCTAAGATGGGATACCTCAAGTGCCAGTAATTTCGCCGGCTGTCTTACTCTCCACGCCGAAACACAACAATGTAAGCAAGCACTGCTATTTCACGGCAGGATTAGCGAGCAAGATGGCGGTAGCAATCCGGGCGGACCTTGCACAAGGTCCTACCACCTGCTAAGTTTGCTTAAGAGTTATTAGTAGCGTAAGAGTAAATACTTTCATCCCAGCTTATATACGTCCCACTGCTGGGCACAAGCCTCCTCTCAGAACAAGAAGGCTTGGGCCATAGTTCCCACGCGGGCCCAGTGCGGATTGGGAACTTCACATGCACCATTGAATTGCTTCGCACATACTTAACAATAACAATATTTTAAATTACATAATCACAATCAAAATAACGTAAAATAATTACTGCCTATTATTTGGAGCGCACTACAGTGGTTGACATACACTCCATCCAACCTGCCGGTGCCGGCAAACATTGTCAATAATAACAGCCTAACTAACTAAAATATACCTACTCGTACTTGGAAAATTCCGTACAAAATACAAAATCCTTAGATAAATATTACTTAAAAGAATAAAAATTATAAAAAAAACACCTCGTCTAAAAGATCTGCCTGTGGTAGGGTTCCCATGATGCTAGCCGTATTACCCCTCCGGACCGCAACGGCGATCCGCTGGGATAAGTACGCACCAGCTCTTGGTTCCCCAGAAGCGTCGACCAACCGAGACGACAGAAAGAAGAAAGAAATACATTTATTCACATCACAACACAACAATAGACAACACTACACAAGACACCACTATATTATTAAGTGGGATAGTATAGATAGGTAGTAAGATAGAAGGTATGTCTCATTGCGAATTAAGAACGCCCCAGCGCTGATTTTCAGCCAGCACCGTCGGTGGCCCTCTGACCACTATTAACTATAGCTAAATTTTTTTTTATTCTACTGGATGGCAAACGAGCAAGTGGATCTCTTAATGGTAAGATATCACCACCGCCCATAAACATGTGCAACACCAGGGGTATTGCAGATGCGTTGCCAACCTAGAGGCCTTAGATAGGATACCTCAAGTGCCAGTAATTTCACCGGCTGTCTTACTCTCCACGCCGAAACACAACAGTGCAAGCAATGCTGCTTCACAGCAGGATTAGCGAGCAAGATGGTGGTAGCAATCCGGGCGGACCTTGCACAAGGTCCTACCACCTGTAAGACATATTAAGACTACATGAATTTATAAACTACGAAACATATTTATTTTGTGACTTTTTTTAAATACTAAGTTACTATGTGAACATAATATAGTGTACACACTTGCCAAGTATACATATATACGCGGGCTTAAAAAAAAATCGAATGAAAAAAGAGGCTTTGTGAAATATAGATAGGGCCTCTTATTTTAGTAGAGGCCAAAGAGCATGAGTAAATATCGAGGCTACCCTTAACTCCATTTTATGATGATAGTAGTGATGGCAAGGAGCTCATTCATCTTTTCTCCTTTCCAGGTGGTATGTCTCCTCCTGGCGACGGGTCTGGCGGCGGGCGCGCGTCCGCGGCCCCGGTACGAGCCCCAGGACCAGTACGACTATGAGCCACAGGCTCAGGAACGAGCCTCCGGAGACCAGGTAACACGTCTTTACTCGACTGCCCGAAAGAGGATTGGGTAGGGGTTGGGTCATTTTCAATTCTTTTGGTCCTCTCTGAACCCTAAACGGCTGGATGGCTTTCAACATTGATAAAATGAAGCGCAACTGAACTTGTCTAGTTTGCGAGATGGCGCTGTTATAGTCATCACATCACACATACTGGACTGTCATACTGGACATACTGGACTGTCCAGTGGTGATGTAGTGGTATGGCACGCAGCACGGAATGCTGAGGACCTGGGTTCGATTCCCAGCGCTGGTCTCTTTTTCTGGGTTTATTCCGTGTATCCATGTTTTAGTTTGTATTTTCGTTGGATTTTCTGATAATCTACTTACCTAACTCCCATTGCTTCCGTTATTTTTACAATGTTGTTCTTCACTGTAAAGCTCGTGTATAAAATGTAATTTCACACATTATATGCTATTATAATATCTATAGTGAATTCTATTAAACAAGTTTCATCACAAAACAATGCAAGTACAAGTGTGTCGTCTGTAAAACTAATACCATCCTCGTCCCCCCAGCAGGTGGTGCTAGTGTCGGCGGACGAGTACGACGCCCTCTATCGGGCGGACGAGCGCCGCGACGAGTACGAGCCGCGCGGAGTCCCCCGCGCGCCCGCGCGGACGAAGGCCCCCGCGCAAGAGGGCCCCAAGCAGCCCCCTGTTCAGACCATCAGGAACTACAATAAGGTACCTACTGAATTTGATGTTCTTTGCAGTGTTACAAAAGTTTTTGTGGGTAGGATCTTGTAAAAAATCTGTCTGGATCGCTACCACCATCTTACTCAGGGATTCTGCCATGCCCTGCCTGAGATTGAGCTCACGATCCTTTGCGTGACAGGCCATAGGTCAAACCACTAGGCCACCACGGCTACCAGTTAATTACAAGCACATGAGATATTCTGCAGCCTTCCAAGCTTTCAACGAATCTTCATCCTTCTGGCGTTCCAAAATCTAAGGGCGGTAGTATTTTTCTTACCATAAGTTGATTCTCCTTGCCACTTTATTTCATAAAAAATAGTAGTTCAAGTCAGAATTCCTCTTTTCATTCAAAATCGCATCGTTTATTCTGCAAGTGCAAGTGGTACCTAACAGACTTAACTCTAAGCTAGAAATAGAGGTAGAACATAAAATTCGATATCAAACTAATTACTTCTTTTTTTTACTTCAAGGTTAACGATGACGGCAGCTTCACCTTCGGCTACGAGGCTGCTGATGGCTCCTTCAAGGAGGAAACCCGAGGCACCGACTGCGTCGTCCGTGGCAAATACGGCTACGTCGACCCCGACGGCAACAAGCGCGAGTTCACCTACGTCTCCGGAAACCCCTGCGACCCCAACAAGCCCAACGAAGAAGAAGAGCCCGAAGCCCCCGCTCCCGACTCTGCGGAGAGAGACGACGGCATCCCCAACTACCCGACCAGGCCGGCCGTCCGACCAACGACTACTCGACCCACCACGACCTACTTCCAAAACGATTTCAGAGATGCTGATGAAGATGAAGTTGAAGAGGAACCTCTCCAGCATATCAGGCAGCGTGTCGTCCAACGTCCAACTCCCAGACGTCCAGCGTACCAGTCCCAACAGATCGCTATTACCCCTCGACCAGTAGCCGCGACGACCCCACGCGCCTTACCACCCGCAACTACCTTCCGTCCTCAACTTATCCAAGTGACTGCTAAGCCTCAGTACAGTCCCGAGCCAGTAGCCTACTCCCCGTCTCCAATCCCCAACTACTCGGCCTCACCTGCGCCCAGCTACTCGCCCTCGCCGGCCCCTGCTGTTATCACGACATCTAGACCCGGTGCTGGCCAGATCGACTTCGCTGCTGAGTTCGCTAAGTTCCATCGTGAGCAACAGCAATCTCCCGCCCCAACTGGAGCAACTAACGCACCAATCAAAGAAGTTTCTCCAAGCGGCAACCCTCTGTATTCCACTGAGTTGGTGTACGATCCTTCCAGCGGCGGTTACAACACCCAGCTGTTCCAATCCTTACCATCGACGAAGGGAGAGTTAAACTTAAATGGTCGTCTGCAACCCTATGTAGCTCAACAGCAACAACCTCAGCGTTTCATTCCTTCTCCCCAATTACCATCGATTCCATCGTCTCCTGCTTCAACGCCGTTGTTCAGGCATCAGATCCAGCACGCTAATAATCAACAGGTTTATCAGAGGCAGCAGAATGAGAATCAATTCCAGAACTCTCAACAGTTGTTCGCTCAGCAGCAGCAGCTGCAGCAGTCTCAGTTGCAGAGGGATAGGGCTGCGGCGAGGGCGCAGGCCCAGCGGCTGGCGGTAGCTCAGGGACAGCAACACCAGCAGCCCCAAAGGGCCGCGGCAGGCCCTCAGTACTACTACGTCGCCCCGCGTGGAGAGGCTCCCTCATCAGGGCAGATCGACGCGTTCCTCAGAGGGCACGGCATCCAGTTCTAGTTTCTCTATTAGTAGAATACCTTTGAGCTAGATAAATAAAACTATCGACCAATTTCGGCCTAGATTTAAAAGGACTGTCCAAAAAGAACGTCAAAGCGCCTTTTCTGATAGGAACTTCAAACGTTATTTTGGATGGTTTTTACCTGTTGACTGATACTCTTTCATGCTCTTTACCCCTAAAACCTGTTCACATGGCCATATCAGATGTTCGAGTACAACTAATTGGTCGATTCGATCGTGTGGAGTGTTGATATCTAGTTGGATCGCGGTAACGCAGCTGTCTCGCTGATCTAAAACGGCGTAACCACTTACGCCCTTTTAGAACGGTACGGTAGCACTGTAAATAGGTGAAGTACGTGTCTAATCAGTACCTTATCGTAAATAGTCGTAAGTGTAATTAGGGCGCGCGGCTAGTCGACGTCGCGCGGAAGCAATGTAAAAACATTATAGTAATTTTTGTAATTTTTGTTTTAATAATAAATTATATTTTTATAATTAATATGCTGTTTTATTATGTACTATAAATACTTCTAGCAATTTTATAGAATTTTTGGGTCAATCAAAGGTCAATCAACTTTTTAGTGTTGTTATTGTTATTCTGTCCCGTGACTCAGACATCAGTTAGAAAAATCAGACTTTATTAGAAAAATGTTTGCAATTTATACTACGAGTATTAGCAAGATTAGGAGATAAGCCATGAATTGCCTTAAAATTGTCACAACTCCTATTAACAAGAAGGAAAATTAGGTTTATACACGCTTTTCCTATTATAAACATCTACAAAAATACTTCCCATAAAAGATATTTGACCTACGGCCTTACCACAAAAAACAAACAAAATATTTTTTACAATGTTTCTATGTCTACCTACCTACAACACATGTTTAACGATTGTTTAAGTAGGTATACAATGTCGCAGTAGCACCTTCAGTTCTTGCAAAAAAAAGGGCGGAAAAATAAACACAGTTCGTCCTTCATTTCTCGTCTTCTCTCTCTGACGCTTATACTATTTAATACGAGACTAAGAGGCACAGTACGATGTTTTGTTTTGTACAAACGGTACAATATGGCTAATTACAATGATATATTAGATTATACACCAACCAATAAAGTTACCACAGGTTATTATTACTTTACTAACCTTAGGAATAAAGTAAAAACTAATAAAGTAAAGTACTTAATAATTTAAAAACGTGACATTACTTTAAAAGTGCGGATGTGTACCTACCATACGAACTTAGAATTTCGAATTTCGAAGTAGGCCCTCTGATAAACGAAATAGTGCGAAAAAAAAACGCAAAAAGTAGGTAGTTCCTTCGAAGGAACAGCCAAAGGAACTACTCACCCATTCGTAGGTAATGATTTATAGGCGTATAAAAATATCCTCGTTAGTCCTCGCGTACTTCCTAAAGTACAAATCAATATCCAATGAGAATTAACTGTCGAACTTACTGTGTGAAGTACAAATTTTTCAATGAAATAAGAAGTTTCAATCAATAATTTTCAAAGTCCCAAGACTGGGATTTCTCGGCTTGGTCTGTAGAACTATGTATGTTTAAAAAAGTCAGGACTTACGGGAATAATTTCAGACAGAAAATATCGATAATTTTACGCTCTACAACATCGTAGTCGATGCAAATATCGTCATAACTAAATTAAAGGAGATATTTAAAAAAAACTTTAGTAACCGTTAACAAACTTCTTTGTAAGTACTCGTAGGTATACTTTTTCTTTTAGAATAAAGAGAAGATCGCTTTTAAAATTAAATTGTAAAATAGAAGTCTAGAAACGAAAAAAATTACAAAAAAACTCAACCTAAAAAGCAACTCATCAACAAACTATTGCACATAAAATTACGGATAATCAAGACAATCTCGACGGTTGAATCTGTTTTTACGTTACCCAATCTTTAATTAGCGTCGTACGTCTAATTAACAATTAAGATTTACATGTTAAGCTACGGAAAGAAACCGAATATGAATACGATTAAACGATTATGTATTAAATTGCATCCGCATTACCGTCTAGACTGACTGTTGTAGACCAGAAGTTCGTGTTATTTGATTATGTTTATGACAAACTAGCTTTTTGCCCGCGGCTTCGCCCGCGTGGAATTCGGTTATCGCGCGCTGTACCCTCGGGAACTGTCCATTTTCCGGGATAAAAAGTAGCCTATGTCACTCTCGGGCCCATAAACTATCTCTATGCCAAAAAACACGTCGATCCGTCGCTCCGTTTCGACGTGAAAGACGGACAAACATACAAACACACACTCTTTCACATTTATAACATTAGTATGAATAATTAAAAAGGTATTACGTATACCCGACGCAATAAAAGGGGTTTTAAACGTATAATAGTAATAATAAATGGGCCAATCAACTACTTTAGCGACACTTTGGGTGTCTCCTGCGTTAACAAAATTGTCTCTGGCGTTACCAAAAAATCGTACTTCCGACAAGGTATTTCACGGTTTAATAGCTTAAACTTACGTAGGATGACATGTATTCGTGTACACCATCTACTAAATTACAGAAAAAAAAATTACTTACAAAAATCTGCAATTGTTTGAAAAATGTCGCGAACAGATTAGTGTGGGTAAAAAGTTGATTAGCCCAAATATCATGGGACACTTAACGCCGATTGACCTAGTCCCAAACTAAGCAAAGCTTGTACTATAGATACTAGACAACTAGTAGACAACCGATAAACATACTTATATAGATAAATACATACTTTAAATACATATTAAACAAAAGACCCGAGAACAAACATTGGTATTATTCATAAAAATATCTGCCCCGGCCAGGGATCGAGCCCGGGACCTCAAGCTTCGTAGTCAGGTTCTCTAACCACTTGGCCATCCGGTCGTCAATTAACAAGAATAAGAACGGTTTATTAGCTGATAACACACTCACCTATATAAAGGACCTAATATACACAATTACACATACATCAATTCCTACCAGCCAAAATGGCCGCCACTCAGCTATGTGTCGCGAAAAGATTTGGAGATGATTTCGCGACGCTAGAGAAGACCTGACTCACTAACTCATCAAGGCCCAGCCTAAACCTCTAATTTAACGCGAGCGAAGCCGCGGGTCAAAACTAATAGTTTAGTTTAGTTAATTTATTCATTCAATACATCAAAATTAAATACGATAATTAGCTTTAAAATGCCAAGGTCATCATTTAGATCATTACTCAAAATGAAGTCTGCCTAGATTTGGTCTGGTTGCAATGCTTGCATCGACGCCTACGCACAATCGGAACATACATCAATTTATGGCTCAGGGGTATAGATCGATGATAAATCGATAAATCCAATTTGTTACCAGTGTGATCCTGTTTAGACTACCGGATAGCCAAGTGTTAGAGAACCTGATTACGGAGCTTGAGGTAACGGGTTCGATTCCCGGCCGGGGCAGATATTTGTATGAATAATACGAATGTTTACTCTCGGGTCTTGGATGTTTAATATGTATTTATTTATATAAGTATGTTTATCCGTTGCCTTGTACCCATAGTACAAGCTTTGCTTAGTTTGGGACTAGGTCAATTGGCGTCAATTGCCCCATGATATTTATTTATATTTTATTGATTTACGTTAGGGAACCGACCGTAACACCACCAGTTTTTGCTATAACAGGACAAAACGCCATCTATTAAAAAGATCTGTAACTAAATTAGATGGTAACGGTAGTTGAACCGTCAAAAACGTCACACTCATACGCAACTATGACCAACCGCTTCAAACTAGAGATGGAACTTTTACTTTTAGTTCATTGTTTTTACCACAGATGTCGCTGTTTGGAAAAATAGAAAAGTAGTTGGATAATGTAATGTAATGTATGTACTTTGTATGACTTTGTAATGTGACTACTTTTGTGCATAGGACTGATGAGTTGTTTTTAAGATGCTTGTGAGAAAAATTTAATTAAAAGGTACCTAACTAAATACTTGGGGTCCTGGTTAGTTCAGCAGGTCTCCATTGCTGTTCAGCGGGGTAATGCTGCTGGTGTGATGGGGACCTTTGGGTCGGGGTAGGGTGCTCTGTGGCGACGCGTTCGCGTGTTAAATTTGTTCTGCTTGTTATTATTTGTGTAGTAGTATTTTAATAAAGTTTGACGAAGCTTTTATGTGATGCGATGTATCAATGTGTTTATTCCTTTACTGCAGGGCTACTTTTTGGCTGCAGCTGAAAATCAGCGCTGTGGTTCCGTACCTCAGCATTGCTGAGCTGCCAGCCCTTCGGCTAGCTTTAAGTAGACCTAATTAAACATTAATTTATAAGTACCTGATGTATACTACCTACAAGTTTGTCGATTAAACTTTTTCTTTCTTTCTTTCTTTCTTTCTTTCTTTCTTTATTTATTTTTATTAATTCGACGAAGCATGTGGCTGAATATTTTTTTTATGTTTTTAAATCATTGTTCCTTTTTTTATTTAAACTGTTAATTGTTCTATTTCGATTAAATGATTTATTTAACTAAAAAAAAAACAAATAAATAATACCTACCTAGCGATCGTTGATTATAATAGTGATAGTCATCTCGGCCTACATACATTGTACGCCCCGATGCACTTATTATCACTTAGTACCTACATACAGCTGGTTAAGCCGTGGTGGCCTAGTGGTTTGACCTATCGCCTCTCAAACAGAGGGTCGTGGGTTCAAACCCCGGCTCGCACTGAGTATTTCCAAATTCATGTGCGGAATTACATTTTAAATTTACCACGAGCTTTGCGGTGAAGGAAAACATCGTGAGGAAACCTGCACAAACCTGCGTAGCAATTCAATGGTGCGTGTGAAGTTCCCAATCCGCACTGGGCCCGCGTGGGAACTATAGCCCAAGCCCTCTTGTTCTGAGAGGAGGCCTGTGCCCAGCAGTGGGACGTATATAGGCTGGGATGATGATGATGATGACCTACATACATACCTAGTGGTAATAATAAGTGAAGTTTTTGGTAACGCCAGAGACAATTTTGGTAACGCAGGAGACGCCCAAAGTGTGGGTAAAATAGTTGATGGTCCCAGTTGGGTGTTGACATTTGTGAAAAAATATACTTTATCCAGGTTAACCATTAGTATGTTTCGTGAGAGAGAAGCAAACATCCATACATACCAGTGGCGTGGCACCGAAATAATTAAATTCCCTGCCTAAATTTTCTCGTGACATCAGTGATAAGTATAGCAAAGCTTCAAATACAAATACAAATAACTTTATTTCGCTTGAAATATGGTACAAGAGGTGTTAATTAAAAGACAATATTGGTTCACATATTTCACCATCATCTGGCATGCAAAATGTCATAAATTACAATTCTTATTTTTATATTATAATCAAAATGTCACCTGATTTATTATTGATCAAAAGAAGAAAAGTATTCGGTAACTGAGTAGAAACCCTTTAACACAAGCCAAGCTTTAAGTTTTAAGCTTGCGTATTCTAACCCCGAGGAGATGGTTTCTAAGATAAATGCAATTAGGTATAGGTAGGTGCCAGTACGGAACCCTGAAAAAGTTGACGAGTTGAGGTTCCCATCAAATCTTAACCATAATAATGAAGTGATTACCTTTTTTGTTGCTTATGACACAATATGACACAATTATGCGATAATATGCGCGTGCACATTATCGTTATCTCATTCGATGAATTGCGCAATGCTAGAACCGCGGCTTCGCACGCGTAAGTCTAGATCAGGGTTTTTCAAACTTATGGCTCCACGTACCCCTGTTAAAGTTTCTAGACGACAGCGAACCCCTACCCCCCAAAAAAGTATGTATATTATTTATTGTCATAAAAGGTAACAAATATAGGTAAGAATCGTCTTGCCAACTAAAATACAAAACTGAAACAAACAACAACAAATAACAAACAAATAAGTGTCAAATTTGGAGTTGAAATAAAAAATACAAAAAGACTCCAAAAACCAATCTTAATCATCTTGCCAGTCTTGCAGCCACCATCACGTACACCTTGTCGCGAACCCCCTACCGTCGAATAGCGAACCCCTAGGGGTTCGCGTACCCCACTTTGAGTAACCCTGGTCTAGATAAAGTTGTATTGAAATTCCTAGATTTTACTAAATTCTTATCATGAGAATACCGGGTGTGGCCTATATACGAGCAAATAATTAAAACATAGGTCATACTGGTCAAACTGAACAACATTAGTTCAGCGACTTTTAAAAATAATTAGTTTTTTAATTTTTATTACACTTTTAAGTTTATTCGAAGAAAAGCAAAATGCTTGATGTTTGTAGCGTGACAGGCGACGTCAGTTGTGTTCTAGGATGGCATACATTGATAGCAGTAATTAATTTGTATGAGAAAGGGAAAATT
>NC_133481.1:19389889-19390785 GCF_025370935.1 Choristoneura fumiferana | reverse complement strand
AAAAAAAAAATGTGTTGCCGCACATTATGTGCAGTAACGCTGGTTTTCTGTGGAGCCCAAACGTTAAATAAACAATATTATTATTAGTTATTTGCCTAGTGACGTTTAGGCAGATCATGAAATTCCTAGGCATATCGTGAAACGCCACCATATCGGTTCTGGCACGTCGACATAAATAAATAAGGCCTTAGTTTCACTATGAAAATGATCTCATAGATTAGAGTAACCATGGTCAAGACAACCAAACGGTAATATTGTTGCCTAAACAACTTCATTAACGATTCTCATTAGTAAGAGGCTTTGTTATTGAATCGGGTCGTTAGCTTGTAGTATGTACTATGCATAACCATTAAACCTATCCATACTCGTACTAATGTTAAAAATGCGTGTGTGTGTTTGTATGTTTGTCCGACTTTCACGTCAAAATGGAGCGACGGATCGACGTGATTTTTGGCATTGAGATAGTTTATAGACCAAAAAGTGACATAGGCTACTTTTTATCCCGAAAAAATGCAGTTCCCCAGTGATATATATATATATATATATATATATATATACAAGCAATATCTTAAATAGATGATAAACACAGAGAGATTATAGAACGCCTCATCTTTACTAATATTATTAATGGGAGAGTGATTTGGTTTGTCCCGTTTTCACGCGTTAATTATTTACCTACTTATATAAATAAAAATAAAATTTTTTCTGTTTAGTAAATGATGCCTACTTAATTCTATCTTAAATTTGTTGTGCAACTTACGTGACATGTGTATAAAATTAAATCATCATCATCATGTCAGCCGAAAGACGTCCACTGCTGGACATAGGCCTCCCCCAAGGCTCTCCACTCAGACCGGTCTTGTGCTTTCCGCATCCACCGCGATCCCGCGATCTTA
>NC_133481.1:19343949-19389789 GCF_025370935.1 Choristoneura fumiferana | reverse complement strand
GACGTGATTTTTGGCATAGAGATAGTTTATGGCCCAGAGAGTAAGATAGGCTACTCTTTATCCCGGAAAATGTACAGCTCCCTAGGGAACAGGGCGCGATAACCGAATACCGTGCAGGCGAAGCCACGGGCAAAAGCTAGTTTTGTAATAAATAATTTTTTGCTAAAAATTGGTGTGACGTACCTTACGGATGGCCCCAAAACCTAAAAGATTATAAAGACAACAACAGATTCCAATTTTTCAATTTTTTAATTCTTTTACAAAAAATATTTTACAATAGTCTAAGTATTTACAAAATTGCTATAACCTAGTAGGATCCGAAGGTGATGTCGTGGAGAGGGGCCGCGCCCCCCGCTGGGAGGGAGTACTCTTTGAGGAGCTGGTCCAGCATTGAGAACGGCTGGCTCTGACTTCTGGGCTGCTGGAAGTTGTTCTGGTTGTATCTGTTCGAGGAATTATAACAAAATAATAAAGAGGCTTTAAGATTATACGATACGGTTGCGAATTAACTCTATAGAATTACTAGTTTTTACCCGCAGCTTCGCACGCGGAGGGCTGGATTAAGGGGATGGCAACCGGGGCTACAGCCCCAGGGCCTCCACAAAAGAGGGGCCCCCGCAATATAAACAACGGATTTTTCGAGTGAACACTAGTAAACAACATTTTTTTGTTTTTTTTTTCACTGTTCTACTTTTACCTGTAGTATTTATACAAACAATTATTCTGCTCATTTTATTTGGAAAATAGTTTTCCTCACTCCTCTGTTACCCCAAAATCTCCACACCTCTGCATCCAGCCCTGCGCACGCGTAAGTCATTATATCTGGCAGTTGAATTGAAGTTTCGGGATTTTACGAAATTCCCGTCAGAATTACCGAAAATTACATCGTGGTTCTAATGAGGGCTACTTGACAAGCGAAACGTCGCTAGATGGTGTTGGTGTCCTGAGGTCCGTTTGACGTTACGGTCTTGCTTGCGATCTCATTTAGTTACAATCTAAATAAAGCCAAGCCAACAGGGCATTTTAGGCAAAGATCTGCGCAGAGTGCGACATTAGCGCAAACCTCCATGACAACGTCAGTTCTCTTTGTATTTTCTCGCCATGACAGATCATGACCAAAGAGTATTAGTACCTATAGAAATCAAGATATATTTATTACTAACAAAATAACAATGATATTTATATCGATAGCAACGATACAGCAGCGAGTATATTTTCAAAAATTTAAATGAAAAAATATGATATTATGGCATTTAAGATATACTCAAAAAGCTGTTTACGGTTTTGTGCTAGTGCTGCACTCTGACGGCAGAAAATTGCAATAATAATCCCTATTGCAAGCAAAACGTCAAACGGACATCACGATGCTAACGCCATCTAGCGATATTTCGATATCAAGTAGCCCTCATTCACGTTGCATTAAAAAAAGACGTGCACTATTTTGATTGATTTAAAAAAATTGCATTAAGGAGTGACAAACATACACACACTTTTTTAACTTTCGCATTTATTAAGTTGTGTAATGTTAGGTAAACGTCCGAGTGCTCGACGCGCTAAGGCCCAATAGACGACACCCTGCTGTCATCTTTAATCACTTGACAGTCCGGAGTAGGGTTGCCAACCGTACTCTAAAACAGAGTATTGTACTCTATATCATAAAGGCGTACTCTAAATCTATAACACAAATAGCTAAAATACTCTTTTTACACAATGTTTACCTACTATACTTACTAGTGCCAGTCATGTAATATTATGCAAACTCATTATCATAACCAAAAAAAGGCCGTACTCTTTTTTTACCTCCTTTGAAATCAGATATACTCTATTTTCTCTAATAAAAGTTGGCAACCCCTAGTCCGGAGTGCGCGACCAATGAGGGCTATCGTTTTTTGTCTCACTAGATGGCGCACTGTTGCGTGAGGTTATTAAGTGTGGCTTTCAAAGTCTGTTATTACGGGTGTAAAAACAAAGTTTAGATTAAAATCATATTTAAGTAATACACCTTAAAACCGTACCATAAAAATATCGAGCATGCCACAGTGTTGCATAGTCCCCGTTTTGTTCAGAAAAAAGGGAGGACAAAGGTTTCCGAAAGACAAAACTGTCTCAAAACACAGACATTCATTGCCCCGGAACGCATATTTGCCATAATTAATTTCAGGTAATGCAAAATATTCACAAATTTATTCTAATTACAAATAAACCCGCGTAGCTCACCCAAAAACTTTGACATTTCGGAGACCTCACGCTACACTAGCGCCTCTAGCGGAGAATTCATACGCGATAGCCCTCATTTGCCTCGAACCGTCCCGGTTTTTTTATTGACGCACGTCCACAATTTTCTAATTACAAGGTTTTGGACGACCTGGTTAAAATCGCGGGATCGCGTTGGATGCGGAAAGCACAAGACCGGTCTGAGGGGAGAGCCTTGGGGGAGGCCTATGTCCAGCAGTGGACGTCATTCGGCTGACATGATGATGATGATGATGAAAGTTTTGAATAAAGAAAAAAATACTGTGACGTAAAATAATGTTTTCTCATTCAAGTAGGTACTATTTATTTATTTAATAATAGCTAATAATATAAGATTTGTTTACAAAATCAAGGTTAAACTTTATGACACTAAAGTATCCACGGACAGGTTGAAGCATTTTGGTTTTGGATTCCATGGTATCGACGGACTCATCATCGTCATTCCAGCCTATATACGTCCCACTGCAGTGCAGAGGCCTCCTCTCAGAACAAGAGGGCTTGGGCCATAGTTCCCACGCGGGCCCAGTGCGGATTGGGAACTCCACACGCACCATTGAATTGCTTCGCAGGTTTGTGCAGGTTTCCTTCACCGCAAAGCTCGTGGTAAATTTCAAATGTAATTCCGCACATGAATTTCGAAAAACTCAGAGATGCAAGCCGGGGTTTGAACCCACGACCCTCTGCTTGAGAGGCGATAGGTCAAACCACTAGGCCACCACGGCTTCTCGACGGACTGTTGAGTGGTTATTGTCATAAGATAGACAATTATTGTGACAGCGAGGAGCACTCTAAGGTAAAAATTACCTTAATAAGTCGATGGGATGATTACCTGGGCTCAGCGGGTGCTGGCGCGAAGTCCTGCGAGTATTCCACCTGGGGCTTGGGCGTGAAGGCCTGGAACTGCGGCGCGGGCCGGAAGTCCGGCTGCTGCCGCGCCTGCGGGCGGGGCGGGGGCGGCGCGGGGTTGAAGAAGCTCTCCCGCTCCACCGGCGCGGGCGCAGCGCCCGAGAAAAACTGGGGCTGCAACGATTTTGGGCATGAGAAATGAGTGTATTCGAAGATTGTTTTAAATGAAATTAGTAGGGGCAGCGGACTGCGCTGCCCTGTACTGTTGCTGTGGTTGCGGCTGTGGCGCCCTGTACTGTGGCTGTGGCACTCTATACTGTGATTATGTACTGAAAAAAAGTATCACTCACTTTAGGAGGCGTAGGGGCAGCGGACTGTTGCGGCTGCGGTGCCCTGTACTGTTTCTGTGATTGCGGCTGTGGTGCCCTGTACTCCTGCTGTGGCACCTCGTACTCCTGCTGTGGCACTCTATACTGTGATTATATCCTCATCAAAAAGTATCACTCACTTTAGGAGGCGCAGGGGCAGCAGCCTGCTGCGGCCTGTACTGCGGCTGCGGCGCTCTGTACTGTTGCTGTGGTTGTGGCTGTGGCGCCCTGTACTGTGGCTGTGGCTGTGGCTGTGGCGCCCTGTATTGCGGCTGTGGCTGTGGCTGTGGCTGCGGCGCGCGGTACTGCTGCTGCGGGCGGGGCGCGGGGCGCGGGGCGGGCTCTTCATAGTCGTAGTCTACTGATTGCGCGTTGCGACCACCCTGATGGAATAAATTAATATAAATAAATAACATGGGACAGGGTCCATATCGGCTCGCATACTTATCGAAAGTCCGAATGAAAGTTTGTCAGAATGATCGTTTGTCATAACTCTTTTTTCCCTGAATCCAATGATTGTTCAGAATTGTTATAAAACAAACCTAGCCTAACCTATAGTTTTCTATAGGATGACCATTTAAAAAAAATCAGAAAAATTTAAGGTTTCAGTGTGGAAAAAATTATGACAAACGATGATTCGGACAAAAATTACGGTATGACTAGCGAAGAGTATGCGAACTTTGGCGCTCCCAAATAATATATTTATATACGGATGGGATAATGATTCGAGTAGTGAATATTCGTCACATAAAAGCGTGCCCTACCATGATTCGAACCGGAGACTTCTAGTATATGGATGAACGATTTTTTTTAACTTTAGCTCCTTCAGGATTATCACAAAACTAACCTAACCTATAGGGTTCTCCAAAATAATCCTGAAATATATCCTGAATAGAAGAGTTTCACAAGAAATCGTACCTCCATATGAAATAGTGGGGAAAATTTTTTTTAGGCATTAGAATGAATAACTTCTACTGCAGGCATCAGCTGCAACTCACAACTGCGAACTGCATATGTAGATGTGCTTCCACTGAATAAAAGTCATATTAAGCTTGTTACTCCGGTCCTCTCAGTCCGTCTACCCCTTTATTTCCGATCATTTGTTTAATGGAAGGCACTATATAAATCTTTGGTATGGCCGAATTGTTACCTGGGCCTTAGCCGGGCGATCACGGGTGGACTCATCTACAAGAGTGGGGGGTGCCACCGTGATACCCTCCCCGGAAGGCTGGAAGCCGAACTTGTTGGCGCCGTACTCGACCACTCGCACCTGGAATGAGCAGGACAGAAACATTAGGAAGACAGTGGGTACACTTCATCTAAGAACTAAAGCTAGATGCCTTAATACGTCGCACACAGTCATGTTGTTACACTGTACTTATAGTTCAAGAAGTACTCGCACATTCTTCAACCGTATGTTAAAAAACCGTTGTAGCTAAGTAGTTTGACCTATGGCCTCTTAAGCAGAGGGTCGTGGGTTCAAGCCCGGGCTTGCATAGGGCGGAGATGATGACATTAAAGAGTAGCGCTGGCAAAATTGAAAATTGGAAGTCGAACGTCGTATTTGAAATAAACTAATGTGATTTTTCTTCTCAACAAACTTAGCATGTTTTTTACTAACTAAACGCGTTTTTTTCTTATCAAAACGTTTGTAATGCTGACTTACCAAATCGCAAGGTAGAAAATACCAAAATACTGGACGGAAATTAACGATGGTGAATAAATATTAATCATCTATGCTTATATACTTAAATTAAGTTGTCACGGCACAGCCGCGAAAAGGTGCCGACTCAGCATGTGCTGCGACATTGCTGTCACAGCGCTGATATTCTGTCGGAACCACTAGAAGTTGACGCTCTGAGTCACATAAAATTTTTACTCTAAGTACTATAATATATAATTTAAGGTTTAAATAACAAACATGGCACATATTCTTTGAGTACAGGTACCTAATGCAAAAACAAAGATTTACGAAGCCTGGTTGTCAAATAGAACCAACGATACCGGGTATTAAGCATTGACCTGAAGCTTCAAGGCTTCTGGCAGTTCCCATGTTGTACCGGGCTGAATATACGTACTGGCGCTGCAGGCTGATTCAAAAGTGACTGGCACTTTCCAGGATCTTAAAACCTGGTATACCTCAATTAACTAAAAGAATTTCCTTGCTCACCCGCGACTTTACGATAGCTAAGCTTATGCAAAATATGTGTGTACATGCAGTTCCTCCACCTCCACACTGTGAGAACACACGCAAATCACACAAACCCATCTATCACCACCACCACACTACACTGACGCGTTTCGAACTCAACCAGACCTCATCTTCAGAGTAACACAACCGTACACCATGCTACCAGTTGTTAGTTGTAGGTGTTAGTTGTTGTTGTGTTGTGTCTAACAACTGGAAGCGGTTGTGTTACTCTGAAGATGAGCTCTGGTTGAGTTCGAAACGCGTCAGTGTGGTGTGGTGGTAGTGATAGATGGGTTTGTGTGATTTGTGTGTGTTCTTACAGTGTGGAGGTGGAGGAACTGCATGAACACGCATATTTTGCATAAGCTTAGCTATGGTAAGGTCGCGGGTGAGCAAGGAAATTTAGTTCATTGATATGGACCTCCGCAAAGTAACGCCTGATTCAATAAATTACTGGTATACCTCGTCATTTTTACTCCGACGTACCTTGCCAGTGTCATCCTTGTAGCCGTACTTGCCCTTCACCTCTCCGTTTTGTGCCTTGGTCTCGATCTTGAAGGAGCCGTCGGCTGCCTCATACCCATACGTGTATGAGCCGTCCTCGTTGTGCCTGTAATCAGTTGAGAGGCTTGTAAAGAGGGTTTGCAGAAGCCAAGCGGCTGGATGGATAGTCAGTCTCTAGAAGCTGGTGGTTTGAACCTGAATACGACCCTTGAGGTCACGGGTTTGATCCATCGGGGTAGATATTATTTGTCGGAGTTGATATTTGCTTTCGAGTCTTGATGTTTTAATAATAAATACAGTATGTACCATCAGTCCATCAGCCAAATATGTGGTCTTCCCTACCACTACCACCCTAAAGTTGATAATCGTTTGCATGTCACAAAACAATAATGCCAATAGACGTGTCTGTGTTGGCAACCCCAACAATATATAGTATGTAGGTTGGCAGAACTGTCATTTTTTTCTCTCCCCGAATATAAAGCATATCTATAGGGTTCAAATCCCGTTCAAAACACCCGAAACACTTTTTAGTTCTTAAAATTCTTGCAATACAATACAATAAGTCTTCATTGTATACCACAAATAGTAAGTGATACAGAAAACAGGTACACAGAAAGAAAATGACATGGTAAACAATAGGCTGGCTTATCGCTTAAGAGCGATCCCTTCCGGGAAACCTTTTATATCCCTTTTATTTTTATCTTCTGCCCTATTATTGACTAAATTGGTATCACGCCTTCTCACTGGTACAGGTATCTATATCGTTGTAACTTAAATTAATAGTACAGTCAAAGAATCGCATAACAGGGTGGAACCTTTATGCTACTGCTGTTTGACATTTCTTGCTTCTGCCAAAGAAATTTTTGCGAGATTGATTATGAAAAGGTTCTGGAACGCGATTCAGTTTCCTTGACTGTCTGTAGGTAAGTTTTAAGCGGATTACTAATGTATGGGCAAATAACTTTTCCCAAAGTACCACATCCCAAAATATTTTACTCAAATTATCATTTGGCCAAAAATCATTTGTCAAAAAACTTATCGCAATTTTACAGTTAATAATATTCTTTTTGGCAAATTATTGTTCCACAAATAATTACTTAGTCATGTTTCATATTACCAAGTATTATTTAGTAAAATGTATCGTTTGGCATAACGCACTCTTCCCAAAATATCGCATGATATAATAACCTACTTTTCTGGGAGCAGTTCGTTTCTGTGGGGGGCGCAGTTCTAACCTAACCTAACCTACTTTTCTGATAGCAGTTCATTTTTGCGGGGGACGCAGTCTAACCTCATCTACTTTTCTGATAGCAGTTCGTTTCTGTGGAAGACGCAGTTCTAACCTAACCTAACCTACTTTTCTGGTAATATTTTGCCGAAACGGCAGTACACCGTATTAAGCACGTACGTACCTGTTGATCTGCTTGAGGATGGGCACGGGCGTCGGCGCGACCTTGGGCTCGGACGCGATGTAGCGCGGCGCGCGCTCGTCCGCGTACTGCGCGGCTGCGTACGCGCAGTATAGCGTCAGGACCAACTGCAACGCAATGACAGGTTAGATTTAGCTTAGCGAAGTAATACGAGCTAGTATAGCAGAACAGAAGTAACAGCATCCTAAGTGTCATTGCTGATAGGTACGACTGCCCCATTCTGGCGTACTGGGCCGACCCAGTACCGATCAAGTAAAGGCTGTTGCGTGCGCGATTTAGATTTAAATCCCGCTAACGCTTATATTATTTACACGTAACTTTTTCGGAATTCATGTGCGAAACTTGATCACGAGTTTTACGATGAAGGAAAACATCGTGACAAATTCTGCACACACTTGCGAAGGGATTCATCGATTTTTATATTCGTACATCCCGATCCCGTGGGAACATTGAGATAAAAGTAGCCAATATAAGGTAAATGTGCGAGTGCTCGTCACTGTCCCAATAGATGGCAACTTTAATCTTATGACATTAGCAATAGAGGTGGCAGCAGGGTGTCATCTATTGGGCATTAGCGTGTCGAGCAC
Source organism: Choristoneura fumiferana (assembly GCF_025370935.1). Classification (NCBI taxonomy): domain Eukaryota; kingdom Metazoa; phylum Arthropoda; class Insecta; order Lepidoptera; family Tortricidae; genus Choristoneura; species Choristoneura fumiferana. Next base: position 19,381,610 of record NC_133481.1, on the reverse strand, counting down.
TGGGACGTTTATCTTACGTTTTATTACCGAACCGCTGAGTCTAGTCATGAAAAATGATATGGGTGTTCTTCAGACAAAGTAAATTAAAACAACGATTCAATAAAATCTCGGCATTGCCATTCAATGATACACACAAACAAAGCCGCGGGAAAATGCTATCCATTTACGGTATGGCACACAAAAGTTGCCGTAAACAACTTCTTACTTAGCTAATAAACGTAACCCAAATTGACCTCAAACAAAATCTTAAAACTTTAGCTTCCTTAAAAGCATAACACTAAAATTGGTTATAACGAAACAATACAGTGTTGCAATAACAATATCAATCTGGCCCAGTAATTGGGCAATTGGGGCCTTGACACTGTGGCACTGTTCGCTAGCGGCAAAAACGTATTCTAATATACCTAAGTAAAAAGTTATGGTTCAAGTTATAGACTTTTGGATAATTTATTGAATCAGGCGTTACTTTGCGACGGTCCATATCAATGAACTAAAGAAAAGTAAAAGTACTAGTAAACTAAAGTAAGGAAAGATTTTCTTTGCTCACCCATACCTTGCATAAAGTTAGCTATCATAAGGTCGCGGGTGAGCAAAGAAATTATTTTAGTTCATAGACTTTTTGGACACATTTACAATGATACGAATTTATTTAGCGCCCATACAAAGCATGTGCAAGTGCATCATACTATTTTGATATTTATAAAAGACGAAAATGCTTTATCTATTCAAGCACATAACGTTACGTAAGCTTAAAGCCCCGGGTTCGTTCCCCGGTCGAGGCTGATATTTGTATACTTAAATAATACGAATGCTTGTTCTCGGATCTGCCGATCGGTTACGTGTGTGACAACAAGTTGCCTAGCACCCATAGTGCAAGCTTTACTTACTTTGGGACTACTGGGACTGGGTCAATTATTGGTGTAAATAGTGTTGTCTATCTGGGTGGCCCCGATAGTTTGTTAAAATGCGGTTAACGATATAATTTATTTCATTATGTATTAAACGGTGGTAAAAATATGTTCCTATTATACTGGTAATTTGTACTGAAGTTATTGTTACTTTAATAAATTTGTACAAAGTGCAGTATAAATAACATATTTAAATTAAGTAAAATATGTATTTGTCTAAGTTTTTAGTATTATGATAGGTTACACGACTTGCTAAATATGGAGTAATTTTAAACTTGAGTGTAATGTTTTATTTATATGTGTAAGAATGATGTATCGTGTTTGTTAGATATACAGTCCTGTTTAAGTAGGTTATTTGATAGTTCGCTCATTTTGAATTGACTGTTCCAGGCTCTGTGAGAACGTGCATTATGTTTCTTAAGAGTAAACAAATTTGTAAGCTTTTACGGATAAGGGAAAATAATAATAACGTGAAATGTTCTGAAATTTACATTAACTTTAAGGATAAACGTAACAAATATGTTTTTATGATTTAAATTATTTATGTTTATTGCAAAGCCTGGCCTTATATGAGATCGTGACATGTCTTGATATAACATAAAATACAGAAATGCATGAGCTGTTCAAACACAAATTTAAGTATGACGTTACAATCATTGGTTTTGTTTTTTGTCTCCACTACAATAGCAATAAGAAAAGGTTTAATACTTTAGTCAAGACATTTTAAAACCTGTCTGATTAAACTGGATAACCGGTTTTCAGGACACTATATGTATGCCACTACCGGGTGTATGTCAACCTGACTGTGCTTTCAATAACCAGTTTAAGGCACTTGTCTCACCGCCAGCGAGGAAGCGATTGGCTATCGACTATTTTCTCGCTCAAGAAACGAACAAAAGATATAAGATCCTGTGTGAGTAAAAGAGACACATATATTAATAGTTGATCGCTGGCTGTTCACAGTCGGCGAGAACTCGCTCTTACATCTTTTGTCGCAGCGACAAGAGCTATAAAACTCGCTGAGCTATAGATACTCGCTCAGCGATGTCAGCTTGGCGGCCGCCCCGCACGAGCAAGTCGAGTGGAGCGAGTAATGGCCCGTCGCACGCGAACACTCGCTTACAGCCAAGCGACAAAACTACACTCGCTTCTCGCTGCTCGCCCACTCGTTTCTAGTTAATCGCTCTACTCGCTTCTCGCTCATCGTCGGCGGTAAGACAAGTGCCTTAATTGAATGTTAGTTGTTCTGATATGCCATTTTAGGGGTTCGTACCCAACTGATATGCAGTTGGGGTTGCATAGGCAAAGGTTATCTTGAACGTAGCAAAATTAGATGAACTGTTGCAGTGTTAAAAAAATATCTATACACAACTTCACGACCGAGATAATAAGAGAATGTTTAGGTTATTATGAATACCACTATCGCTCCTTCACTTCTGCTGCTTCCTTTACATACAACAATGTTATGGAAGGAGTTTTCTTATGACATAGGAATAGGACACGTTATGTAAATGAATACTAGGTACTACCCATATAAACCATGCTGACAGATGCATTGCCAGCCTAAAGAGCTACGATAGAATAGCTTTTTTTTAAACAAACGGGTATTATTCTAACCCTGCCGTCGTTTCATGTATTTGAAATGAAAGTATGCCAAAAAATATGACATTTTACCACTAACGTTGACAAGCTAAAGGCTACTAGAAACACAGGGAAGCCTAAAGTTCCATCTTTACGACTGGCTAAAATCAAAAGTCTAGAAAAATTTAAGATCCTACCCATACCACAAATTTTCTTGTTATCTCCAACTCGTCCAACTCGGTCAGACTTTCGTCGCTTGGACCAAACGTTACTGGTCGAAAGTTTACGCATTCGTTGCTCTATTTTTTCTTTAATAGAATAACTTGCAGTTTAGCAAAACCTCGTTTCGTTTATTTAATTTGGCGTGCTTCCGGTGGAGTTTTGCAAGGATATAAATGCATAGTTATCAAAAAGTATTTAGTTATATTTAGCAGTCTGTTCTTGAAATTACTTGTGATAAAAATTTAGGAACTACAACCTTAATAATTCGCGATGCGTACAGCATATTTAGTTACTTACATTCGTTTGATACATAAATATTGGCGTTTTTTTAAAACTATTAGTGTCGAAAATACAAACTGAGACATGGATGCACAGAAAAACCAGAAAAAGAGACCAGCGCTGGGAATCGAACCCAGGTCCTCAGCAATCCGTGCTGCGTGCTATAACCCCTACACCACCGCTGGACAGGAATTTAGACACGAATTTTTCCTATGCATACATATCTCAGGTTGCTTATTTCTACTACGCTACTTATGCAGCAGCACTAGCGACATCTATGTTTCGCTCTCATCGAGAGACGTCACATGAGGACCTGGGTTCGATTCCCAGCGCTGGTCTCTTTTTCTGGTTTTTCTGTGCATCCATGTCTCAGTTTGTATTTTCGATATGGTTTCACGGGATACCCGTAAAAGTAACAAATTTGGAGTTGAAATAAAAAATACAAAAAGACTCCAAATAACCAATCATAAACTATTAGTGCTTAAGACAGAGATTGGACGGATTAGCGTCATTGTTTGCAATAATGTGGACATAACTCCAAAACTGATGATTTCTAGTAAATAAATAACATAAAAAATAAGCAACATCTTTCCCAATTTTTCTGTGGACAAAAATTACTACTTTTACTAACATTCTACTAAGGTAATTATTTTAAAAGCACGTGTAAATTGTTATCTCTAGAAATTCAAATGTTATTTCAAAAATTAATTAATTAATCAACCTTTTACTTACATTTTGGTGTGATCATGTCCATAATAATCCGAACACTAGTCCGCCCGATCCCAACTTATAAAAGTTTATAAAAAACAATAACTAAAAGATCTCTTCAATTTTTATGAGGGCGATCCACAACTTATTGACATGATATTGCAAACATCTGAAGGTGAAAACGGTAATTTAGGAAATACATAATAACAGGACATTCAACCGTGACATAAATGACTATCAATCATACTGAAATCAGTCCGTATCCTTGAACACAAAACAAAAAAGTCTGAAGTCAAATCAAACTCCATCAATTTTAAACTCCCTAAAAACAGCCATAAGACATAATTTCGATTGCATTCTTTCACGTTAATCCCTTTTTATTTTATCCACCAGGACCGCATGGCAACGGTATGGAAAGTCAAAAAGACTTAAGTCAATAATTCAAGCTTTTAATTTAAGCTCAATATCGATATGATAAGGTACACATTGGAATGTATATTATGTTTGAGTTATGGCACTTTTATAAGTGACATTTTAGAGTCCGGCAGTGAATGTAGACCGGTGTTTGGCCTCGAACAGCTGTGCCCTTTGTCTGTATAGAGGGATATGCTTGTAAATCTTATATTTATAAATAAACGTAGCAATGAGAGAAATGTATTGGAATTTAGCAGCCATAAAGTTGTCGGCGTAATCTTAAAAAGTATAATGTACGAGTGCTCGACACTGGCCCAATAGTTGTCATCTATAATTTTATGTCATTAGCCATAGAGATGACAGCAGGGTGCCATTTGTGTGTCGAGCACTCGAACGTTTGTCTCTATACCTTATTGAATGTTTTGCCCGATTCTCCACAGTGATTTTTGCGAATCGGTCATAGATTGTTCTAAATCCATGACGTTATTTTATTCTAAATTTAAAGTTATTTTGACCAAAACATTGACTTTGTCAATAACTCACGCATGCACATACGTAGGTACTTACAAACTTTCGTATTTATAATAAGTAGTTAGGATATTATTAGAATTTTATTATCTAACAACATAGCTTTTTAAGTACCGTCCGGGTGCTAGTTTTCTCACGAATAAGACATTGAAACTTAATGAGTTTAGGAAAATATCTACTATTGTCCTAGACACATACAGCGGTCAAGACTCTTATGCTCCCCCCCCCCCCACCACACACACCTTTGAATCAGCCCTTGCAACTGTTATCTTTCATTTTACGTTACTAGCAAGGGAGGTGACAGCAGGCTGTCAACCATTGGGCATTGACATGTCGACCACTGGGACAATTACCTTAGTGTGCCACGTGGTTGTTTCTTATTTCATACAGTCAGTTCATTTAACTTTTCCCCATGCCTTTTACAGTGCTGTCTCGAACATGTCACGCTAAGCACCCATAAAAACAATAACTTCCTGGCGAGAACTGGCACACTTGCAACAAACAGCTTAATTAACAATCTGTTAACAAAGAAACTGGTTCACCATGACGCTTATCACGGCACTTTCAGTTTGAATAGCTGAGAAACTTGTGTTACTGATAATATTCTTTTTATAAAAGTTTGAATCTCAAATGAATGATAGATGAATCTCACATGGGAGATAGCGGCTCGACAAATATCACGAAGTTGTTTTTCGGCGAAAGGTATTATTTTGTGTGAAAACTAGGTAAAATTACGTAAACCTGTTTCTCCACTGCGGCTCTAAAGCAGAGTGTAGTGAGTAGCTCTAAAAACATCATCAAATCTCATGTCAGATTTTGCGAGATCTCGTGAAAGGGGGAGGGAAGTTGAAAAATCAATTCGCATAATTAATGGTTGCCTCTAATCCATACACGAGATGAAAAATATTCAGTTTGTATAGCATAAAACATACATAACTGTCAGTACAATATAACAGTTAGTGCTTGTAGGCCGGATGGCCAAGTGGTTAGAGAACCTGTCTACGAAGTTTAAGGTCCCGGCTTCGATTCCCGGCCGGGGCAGATAGTTGTATGAATAATACGAATGTTTACTCTCGGGTCTTGGATGTTTAATATGTATTTAAGTATGTATCTATCTATATAAGTATGTTTATCCTTTGCCTAGTTGCCATAGTACAAGCTTTGGGACTAGGTCAATTGGTGTCAAGTGTCCCATTACATTTATTTAATTTACTATTGACGTTGCAAACGTCCATAGGCTACAATGCGCCATCACGCTAGCTACACTGTGATAAAGTCAAAGTCTATTTTTTTTTTCAATTTAGGCAACAAGCACTTATGTCAAAAATATTACCACTGTTTCGTAAAAACCTCTGTTGAGAAGAACCCAACAAGAAACTAAGAGGTACATTTTTTAAACAGATCTACAATGTTAGTTAATGATTAACACGATTACGACATGTTTAATACAATAGATCCAGTATTTGAAATAAGGGACCGAATACCCCTTTGTACAAACCCCCCGCCCTTTGTACCCCTTTGTTTGGGGTAAAAGTATCTCAAAGTATGTCAATTGTTTTTGTTTATTTTCTTCTATACAATAAAGAATTTTACAATAAAGCCACTATTTGAAATAAGGGATCGCCAATGTGGATCGGAATTCTTTCTAAACATCCCTCTCCATGATTATTATAATAATTCATTATTTTTATTATTCTTATTAATGGATCTTGGATCTGATCTTGGTGTCTGTTTGATCGCTAATATTTTTTGGAATTCTGTTCGTAACACATGGAATTTCCGAGAAAAGGCTTTTTCCTGTGTTTCTACTTACGACGTTAATGTGAAAATCACATATATTTTTCATTGCATACATAATTATTATCGAATATAATATATTTTCAGTATATCCCAAGTTAGTTGCTAAAATAATTTAGAAAAGAGGTTCGAAGTTTTCAAAGTTGTCTTCGCAATTGTTATTTCCATAAAGATTAATATCGAATTACATAGCAACAATGTTGCAAACCAAATGGAGGAATTGCTCTTAAAACAACTTTGGTATTGGTAATACTTGAGCTGTACTGCTTTAGAATTAGAGCAGGTAGCTATTTTAAGCTTCTAAGTCAGTGGTCCTTCAAGTTCTTATGACAAGAGACGGCAACGCGTTTTTTTCCTCTCTGCCAAAAGGACACGTGACACGCAAAAATCAAAAACGCAACAGCCTTAAACAAAATAAAAAAGAAAAATAAATCTAGTGCTGATATCTGTTAAGTAACTTAAAGTTCGACAGTAGAAACCCATTCATAATCGTGACCGGCTCTAAAATTCTCGGTAATGGGTCCCGCTGCTATACCGCTATACCAACTGAATTGTGATTTACTGTGGATTTTTTTAACAGAAAAAATCATAGTGATGATATCACATTGCTTGATAAGATAATTTACTATAAAACTTACTGTGTGAAAGTACTACGGTAGAGCAGTCAAATGGTTCGATAGTATGTACCGCTCGCTCTTCACAAGAAATCGTCCAAAAATAAAAGGCTACTCCTGTCATAGATGCCTCGTGAAGCGGACACTCAAGTTAAGCCCACGTTATTGCGCTGAATGCAACCGCAAATATAGTTAACCTGATTATTAATTATAATAAAACCGAATTCCAAGCACTTGAAATATCGATGCACTCATTCGATAAAAAATTACGTAAAAATAATGCACGCACTTGAAGCTAAAACTAAGTTAAAATTCACTAAAAAAAAATTAAACAGCAAGTTTAACCGTTATTTTACCTTTTTTTTAAAAAAAAGTTACGTCATAATCAAACTTATCACAAAATCAGAATGCGATGACATCAATCACAAAGCTAAATACAATAATCCAATTTTCAGATCAATCAATTTCTATCGTCACCAATTTTTAAATAAAAAAAATAAAACAAACGTACCAGGTGCACTAGAGCGGCCATCTTGCAAATACTGTCAGATCGCGCGCCAACCGCTTATATACCTGCGCGCGCAGGGCGGACCTTTCACTATGTTACCATTTTTTTTTCTTTGAAAGGGTGTGTTTATATTAATGTAAGATTCTCATAAATATGGAGACAACGGGCAAGTGTCCTCAAAAAACGAATTAGTCGGTAATTAGTAGTTTATTTATGAGTATGTTGTTAATGTTGGTTTGTCAAAGTCAAAGTCAAAATATCTTTATTCAATTTAGGCTATACGAGTAACAAGCACTTAAGAATGTCAAAAAAATCAACCACCGGTTAGGAAAAACCTCTGTAATGTCCCTATCTGTTTGGATTTGTTGTGTATGTGTACCTATTGTATAAATGGTTATGTATTCTTGATATTGCTGTAATGTAATGTAAATTCACCACCTACTAAAATTTATTCCTTACTTCTCCATCCATTCCATTGTAAAGGTTGCCTGGAAGAGGTCGCTCTGAAGCGATAATGCCGCCTATTGCTTACCTTAGAAAGTCTCTGTGTTTTCTGTACTGCTTGCTATGTGTTGGTGTGCAATAAAGAGTTATTGTATTGTATTGTGCTGTATTTTTTTTATTTATAAAGCGCTTTATTACATTACAATCTAGCCTGTCTAGGCTAATAAGCAAATTATCTTTAACTTAAACTATCTAATTAGAATTTAATCTAAGAAAATGTCCATTGGCAGTTCTTAGTTTCTTATGGGGAAGACACTATGTTCATGTGTTCAAATGTTCGAAATGTATTGTATTGTATTGTATTCTAGTCTGTTAGTTTAACGTTTGTCCGTTAAACAAGAAATTATGAAGATGTAGCCGGTTAAAATCACATTTGATGTCACGCCTACATAAATGGAGCGACGACTTGATTAAGATCGCGGGAGCGTGGTGGATGCGGAAAGCACCCGTCTGAGTAGAGAGCCTTGGGGGAGGCCTATATCCAGCAGTGGACGTCTTTCGGCTGACATTATGATGATGATATTTAAGTAGTTCTTGTGAGAACACATCAGACCTAATGTGTGACGACATTGATGAACCATTTATTGATGACCCACCATCGTGCCGTAGATTTAGAGGACGAACCTGATCCATCAAAAATGCACAAAGAATGCGTGTAATAACCATTTCCTTAACTTGCTGTACATAAAATTATAATTATAATGCTTATTTCACTAACAGGGCGTACTTCATTTTGCAAACCCTTCTAGTACATACTTGTTTACTTACCTCAACCACAACAGCTGTGTCTCAGGAACTATCAGGTGTAAGTGGACAAAATTAGTCTCATTTTATTAATAATTTAGTGGACTTTAATAAATATATAGTAACTTTTCGCATAAGCTCTTGAAGGGTAAAAATTGACGAAAACTAAAAAAACTGTAATATGTTTGGAAATTGCGCAAACTTTTAAATAGCCGTATCATAGAAACTATTTGACCTACCAAAACCAAATTAGTCTCATTTGATTGGAAATTAAGTCTACTTAAAATTTTTTTTAGTAATTTTGCCGTAACGTAAGTTGTTGGTGGTAAAAATTGACAAAAACGGAAAAAACTACTAAATTATAATGAATTTTCAAGTATATAACAATGATCCGGAAGGCTTTCGAGGTGGAAAACTTGGATTTGTCATAACCCATTTCACCACTACCAACTCATATAAAAATCAGAACTACCTCATTTGATGCAAGGTAAAAGGCACCAATTCCATGTACTAGTATAGGGCCAGCGCCCGTCGACTTACATAACGCGATCATCTCTTGCGCATCATTGGGGTTCTACGAATGCTACGATGGTGCGTAGCACCGTAGCGGGTTACGAAATTACATGACATAAAATTGTGGAAATAAATATGATCAGTCAATTAATGGAAACATTTTGATATTTGTAAGAAAATCTTTTGTATCTTGTATAAGAATTAAGAACATCCAGTTTATAATTTGTTATTTTTTTGTGTGTTTAAGGGTTCTGCGCCTGTAAAGGAAAAACGCAACCCTTATAGGTTCACTTTGTTGTTTTTTTGTCTGTCTGTCTGTCTGTCAATCTATTAAGACCTGTTTTCTCAGGAGCGCGTGGAGGTAGCAAGCATAAATTATTATCATATACTCCGGCCTGCTAGCGCTTCGATCAATGAAAAAATCTAATTTCTAAATTAAATAAAAAAATACAGTAATTAAAAATGGTGTTTCCCGGTGGTGTTTTCGTACTAATTGCTGTAACTGAAAAACTTATGTATAAGGGTACTTCTGTTTGTCCTAGAAACTTGAAATTTGACCACGGGCCAGTCAGTAACCAATAACCTTCGGCGGTAAGTTGACTTAACGCAAGTGTCGAACCCGTTACTGCAATGTACCCTACTATGCCTTAACACTGATTGTGCCACTAAAATTAAAGAAAGAAAGAAAGAAAGAAAGAAAGAAAACATTTATTCGTGACATTAAAAAAGACAGCAACAATAATAAAAATAAAATAAAAAATTGTTACGTATGCATGTCACGAAATGGTCCCAAATCAGCAATCTGCCGGTCTTGCGAACGGCGCTGGTCTTCTTTTGGGACCATCTGGTCATATACATTGAAAAAAGTACAGCTAAGTGAGACCGATACAATTTTTAGTTTAAAAATATAAAAATACTTTCCTATTTAAATAAAATAAAAAGAAATACTAAAATTACAAAATGGGTTGCCAGTATATAAAGAAATAGGCATAGGCAGTCTCCTTTACCCTTCTCACTCCTAACAAAAGCAAAAGAAAAAAGAAGAATAGACAAAACAAAACAACAAGCGATTGATTCGCCAACCAAATTGCGATTTCTAAAAGTTATTCGACTAAAGAAAGATACAAAGTTGATATACATCAATATTCTTCGGTATCCCAAATAGTAAAGAAATTAAACTGGTAAAAAGTCCACACACTTTGTTTTCCAGACGCGTATCTGAATGCAACGAAGCTTGCATCTGGCGCGGCGTGAGCAGAATTAATTGATCGTTGCCACACCTGGCTACCCAGAGCCGTCACTTAGTCTCAAGTTCATAAAGAGTAACCTAAAGACTCATTTTATCTTCTTTATGCCCATTAGGGCCAGTACAGACAGACTGCATTCTAGCTGCAATGTAACTGCTAACTAAAAATTAAGATTGGTTTTTTGGATTATTTTTGTATTTTTTATTTCAATTCCAAATTTTTACTTTTACGGTCATCCCGTAAAACCGAAATTGAAAATACAAACTGAAATATAGATGCACAGAAAAAACAGAAAAATAAGACCATCACTGGGAATCGAACCCAGGTCCTCGGTAATCCGTACCGCGTGCTATACCGCTACACCACTGCATCTCACACTGCGTCTCACTGCATCATCTTTTTTCTGTGCATCTATATTTCAGTTTGTATTTTCAATTTTAACTGCTAACTGCCGATACCGGGTGTGGCCTGTAATACGAGCAAAAAATTAAAACATAGATCGTTCTCGTCAAACTGAACAACATTAGTTCAGCGACTTTTCAAAATAATGGAGTCTTTGAATTTTCCTTTTTTCATACAAATTAAATACTGCTATCAATGTAGGTCATCCTAGAACACAACTGACGTCGCCTGTCACGCTAAAACAAGAATTTCGCTTTACATTGCTTCTTCGAATAAACTTAAAAGTGTAATAAAAATAAAAAACTAATTATTTTTAAAAGTCGCTGTACTAATGGTGTTCAGTTTGAGGAGTATGGTATATGTTTTAATTATTTGCTCATACTCGTATTACAGGCCACACCCGATATTTCAATTGCAGTCAGAGTGCAGTTGTGCCGACTGCACTCGAACTGCAACAAAAAATTTATGGGCAGTTGTTAGTTACGTTGCAGCTGGAATGCAGTCTGTCTGTACTGGCCCTAAAGTGGTTCGAGTGCTGAGGCCTTATTGTCTATCATAGTTAAAGTCATAATCATTTTTAACACTTCTTTTGGTTAAACAGTATAGATGAAGGCAGAAAGAGACGTTGAATGCGATCGCTATAGCGCTCGGGGGTTAGACAATACGGTCTCTGGTCACTGTCCCATTAAGGCTGCGGCTCCGCTGAGGCGGAGACGAGCGGAGCTGAGTGGAGCAGAGCTGTGAAAAGAGTTAAGTGGTTCCACTGAGGCGGAGACGAGCGGAGCTGAGTGGAGCAGAGCTGTGAAAAGAGTTAAGTGGTTCCACTGAGGCGGAGACGAGCGGAGCTGAGTGGAGCAGAGCTGTGAAAAGAGTTAAGTGGTTCCACTGAGGCGGAGACGAGCGGAGCTGAGTGGATCAGAGCTGTGAAGAGTTAAGTGATTCCACTCCTCACACACATCTCTACGCTCCGCTCGTCTCCGCTTGATTGTTTCCATTGAAGCGGAGCGGGGACGATATGTGGATTTGAACCAATATGATTGGTCGATCCCTACACGTCTCCTCTCCGCTCCGCTCGTCTCCGCCACAGCGGAGCCGCAGCCAGACGCTATTTAGCCGTCTTTCATTTTATGTCACTAGCAAAAGAGATGACGGCAGCGTGTATTGGGTAGTATGATTCAAGCACTAAGGTCATAAAAATAATAAGGTCATAATTTTTTTAATGAGTCTTATTTAACTAAGGGTATGATTAAATTTGAAGTTTAATATGTTAAATTTTAGTAGACTTGTTAATTTTCTTTAAGTCAAAAACTTTGTAAATTGAACGGTTTCGTTTAAAATAATAGTTGTATTAAACACTAAAAAATATTAATTAGGAAATTACCTACGATACTCCAATATTATACAGGCTGGGATGATGTTGATGATGATTTATTATCACCCCATACGTCACACGGCTGGGCACAGGCCTCCTCTCAGAACGAGAGCGCTTGGGCGTACTAATACTTTGTTGAATCAAGTTTATGGTTGAATCTCAGCACAGATTGCATACCGTTTTGATAGCCAGACCATTTTTAAGGTCGCCTACAATACAGCATTCCAGGACTAGACATATAATACTTGTTTATTAGTCAGTGTGCCATTGAAGGTAATATTATGAAACTGTAAAAGTTATCACGTGACTTCAAGTTAACCGTTAACCTAGAAATTTGATTTTGATGTAATGTTTTGGCTCCTCAAGCAGAGGGTCGTGGGTTCGAACCCAAGCTAGCACCTCTTAGTTTATCGTGATTTATGTGCGAAATTTCATTTTAAGTTTTCCATGAGCATTAACTGCTAATCTTGGTCTTGTTGAAAATATTTTTGTTGGAACAGGTCTAAGCGTCCTTTGATACCAATACGGTATTTGACAACTTCTGATTTTGCCATATCTTAATATTATTATGAAAATATAGATATACAGATAGTGTTTAGCGAAGAGATTAAATAAAGATAAATAAAGCAATAAAGATTTTAAATTTGAATTTGAGAGTAAATTTAAATCGGTTGAAAATTGGATTTATAGTGATTTTTGGAAAAATCTATATACCTGTCTCTTTCTCAAACGCTTTTCTCTATGCAGCAAGTATGGCGGTACTGGCGTGTGACGTCACATGCCAGTATTTCTTTCTCTGTCTAATCTTGAATTTCAAACCTTTATAACTTTGCTATTTGTAAAGGTAGCTTAAAAATTGTTTTTCTATTCGATAACAGGCATTGTATCATCATCATCATCATCCCAGCCTATATGCGTCCCACTGCTGGGCACAGGCCTCCTCTCAGAACAAGAGGGCTTGGGCCGTAGTTCCCACGCGGGCCCAGTGCGGATTGGGAACTTCACACGCACCATTGAATTGCTTCGCAGGTTTGTGCAGGTTTGTGTAATTTATAAAACATATACAAAATAGTTAAATACCGTATTCACATTTTAACTCGGAAACACATTTGCCGCCGCTGTGAGAGCCCACTTTTAGTAGACATGAAATTTGGAGCGCGTGTTTTTATGCAAAAAGTTAGAGGGCCACTATATATGTATAATTTTTGGAAATTCCCACTTTTTTTTAAATCCCTGAATATTAAATTAAACTGCTAGATGTTATGAAAAAAAACCGGCCAAAAGCGTGTCGGACACGCCCGAAATAGGGTTTCGTAGCCATTACGAAAAAATTAAGTAATATTTTTCTAAGGATTTCGTATTTTGTACGGAATATTCCAAGTTAAGGTATATTTTATACCTTAGGCAGCTATTTACTCTTAAACTACTAATAAGTCTCAAGATTACTTAACCCACCGGCTTAGATTTTAGAGGGGGGAACGCTCGATTTTAATGAAAATTTGCACTTTAAAGTTGAATGTCACAAACAAATCACTGAATCGAAAAATCATTGTTAGTATCTCTATATATATCTTATAGTTATCAGTGCTAAAAATAGTCTCTGAGCAAAGCCACGGACGGACAGACAGACATGGCAAAACTATAATTCCGTTTTTGCCATTTTGGCTACGGAACCCAAAAAAATATGAACAGTAGGTACTTAATCCTTTTCTCTAAACGTAACGTATTATTCATGTGTTCGTGGATTTCGTTTACATCTTAACAATTATTATATTATTATTGTTTTTTTTTTAATCTAGTATTTTAACGACGCTTTAGTATATTATATTATTAAGTACGAGTAAGCACATTATAACTCCAAAATGTACCTTTTTTGTTATCATTTGTACTCTGACACATAGCCACATTTAGTGCGGGAAACATCGTGTCACTTTCGTTACATCGCGGGGCTACACGGCCCTTGGTTGTACAAGAGTCTGTTCATAGACGGCAATGTATTACAATTATCTTGATTTACTCGCTTCGTCTATAATGAGGCTTCTGTTGTTTCCACATTGCACGGTGGGCGCACATCAGAGCCCTGCGCGCGCACGGCTGTGAACTGTGACTCGCATCTAGATCGCGAGAAATTACTGACCAAGGTCATATTTATATACTAGCCACCCGCCCCGGCTTCGCACGGCAACATTGAATAACCTAACCAACTTAGAAAAGTTGACAGATCCCCAACATTTTATTTCAAAGTTCAATATCTCAAAAGCGGCAGAACCGATTTTAATGAAACATAGCTAAGAACCACCGCAATGAAACTCGCTTTCACGTTGAAATACTGCATCAAAATTGGTCTATCCATTTGAGAGCTACATAGGCACAGACTGACAGATATTGGCGTCGAATTTAAGCACCCATTTTTTTACGTCGCGGGTTAAGAAGTACAGTCAACAGAAAATGCTTGTACTAAAAATGAATTTTGAAACTTAAACTTATAATTAGTTCTGCGCGTCAGCGGCGCAGGCGCAGCTGTGTCGAACTATTCGGCGTCGAGGCCGCGACGCGCACGCGCCGCTTCCGCAATGCAACTGCACTTGAGACTCAGATGAATGGCATGCAGGATTTATTGCACACGGGTTCAAGGTTTTTGTCATTATTGGTTTTTGTCATATTTCAAGGTTTGTGATTATTATTTAATGTTTGTTAATATGGAGCCTTGAGTTTTGAAATAAATTGATTATTATTATTATACTTAAGTGATACCGCAGATGCAATTTTAGCAAGAACATCATAATATATAGATCATAATAAATAATAATAAAATAATAAATATCACGGGACAATTCACAACCAATTGCCTAGTCCCAAAATAAGCTTAGCAAAGCTTGTGTTATGGGTACTAAGCAACGGATAAATATAATTATATAGATAGATACATACTTAAATACATATTAACACCCAAGACCCGAGAACAAACATTCGTATTTTTCATACGAATATCTGCCCGACACGGGATTGAACCCGGGACCTCAAGCTTCGTGGTCAGGTTCTCTAACCACTAGGCCATGTGGTCATCTAATCATATGATCACTACTATGAAACAATCTCGTATCTCAAGTCAATACGTCAACAATTTTGACCCTGGAAATAATGATTAAAAAATTCACTCAGAAATGTCATCGATTTTGTAGTAGGTACGAGGTTTTTAAAAATTTCGCGTAAAACCCATTTGAAAGAAAAATAGAAGACATTTATTCACTCTCACAAAGACACACAAATACAACAAAATTTAAAAACACACAAGATTTGTTTTTTTTTAATATTAGGTACAGTCACCAGCATTAATATCTGCCACAGCGGAGCGTGCACAAATATCTGACACGTCCTTCCGGCCTTAGAAATTAATAGAGCCGTATCAGATATTTATGCACGCTTGTTGTGTCAGATGTTGGTGCTGGTGACTACATACACAATTTTGTTAGTCCCCGCAAAAGTAAAACGACCTTATCCTACGATGACGTTCAGACGCCTGCAGCGCATTGCTTTGCATTTCTGTGGTTTTAAAAGCTGTTACTGTTACTAATTTAAATGTAAATCTTGGAAACGAGCTTTGGCCCAATTCCAGTGGTCAGATTAACTTGTGGTACCTGTGAGTCATCTCGGCCTATCTACGTCCCATTGCAGGACAAAGGGCTCCTTTCGGAATGAGAGGGCTTGGGCCAAGTTAATGCTAAACCTAATAGCTTACGCGTGTGAAGTCGCGAGTATGTTATCGTAATAGGTAATCAGGAAAATATCTAAGTCCAAATTTATAGCAGGAAATAACATTTAAGCGAGAACTTTAATGGTTTTACGTAGATAAAACAATTAGTTGAGCTATTAAACATGTTCTCTATGATAGTTGTATGCCAATATTGCATGTATATACTTTATATGTTATGATTTTGTTAGTACCTAATCTACGATGTAGAGTACAATTTAATATTAGAGAGCGTTAAATATCTATACTCGGCGTTCTGATGTGGTTTTATTCAAAATTACAACGATATAACTATTTTAAAACCAAGCCTACTTATCAGTCTTTCATAGGGCCGGCAACACACGTACTTATACATACATACAGACAGACAGAAAGACAAAAAAATTATACTAGGTTTTAATAAGACCAATCCTATTAGCCTTTTCTTAATCGCCCACACTAATTTTCGATAAATTTATTCAATGTACGGACATACGATTTCTACATTGTAATGTACTTTATTGTAATGTAGGTCCAAGTTTTGTATATCTATATTTTATTTAAAAACAATGTTAACTAACCTTGTACAATTATGAGTTTACATACATAAAAAAGAACTAACCTAAGATAGCTTAACTAACTATAACAATGAAAATTATAAAAAGAATACCCCCCTAAAAGATCTGCCTGTGGCAGGGTTGGCAGGCTGGCCGCATTACCCCTTTGGATCGCAAGTGAGATCCGCTGGGATAAGTACGCGCCAGCTCTTGGGTCCCCAGAAGCGTCGACCAACCGGGACGACAGGGCCTTTATAAGGTCCAAGTTGTATATTCTTTCACTTCAATATAATAATTTATTTGTAACATGACTACTCTATCCAAACGTATACTGGTAATTTTAATGTTATAATAATCATTCCTTCTATTTACCCACAGTACTCTGTATCGGCAAAAATGAAACAAGGTGTGTCTGTCTGTCCGTCGCGTCGCGGCAGGAACGAAAGTAAACCTTGGCGTGACCTAGCCAGTGCCATTCTGAGTGCGCTAATTTAATTGGAGCTTGTGTAGATTTAGACAATTTAATTGGGCTGATAATACCAAATCATTATTGGTATATGTAAAATAAGTCCTATAATTATTATCATTATTAGCAAAATGCTTAGCTAAAGGAAATCCATGAAGATTTTCGACGAATAGCCGGTTGGAATTTCAACCCGCTCCTGTGGTTTTACGCGTCAGATGGTGACATAACTAAACCACTCGCATAGCAATTATAAAATAAGTAATAATGAATAAGTTAAACAGTTTTATTCAAAGATCTATCAAAGAGACTCAGAGATACCACAGGAGACCGAAGAGCTGGCAGTTTCCTTGCTCAACGCATCAGTCTTGCGATCCAGCGGGGAAATGCTGCCAGCATCTTTGTACCATGCCGCAGGGTCAATTTTTAGATTTAATATAGTTTTAGTTTATTTAATTTTATTGTACATAATAAACCTTTTTTATAGTTGGACCTGTATTGTTCATTAAAGGTTTTACGAGATTTTGTATAATGAATGACAGCCACTGTGATCGAAATGTCCAGGTAATTATTACTCGTGTGTTAGCGTGATGTGATAAGTCCCGATTGTGGTATTAACTATTAGTACCAACTGATAACACCAGTCTTTCAAATGAATTTAATAAAAAAAAAACACCGATATATTAATACAATTATTTTAAACCACTGGACACACACGCGCGCCAGGGAGGCTCAAGGAACAATGTCAAAATTGGTCAATATGTCCACGTCAAACGCCATAGGAAGGCGACCAAAGCGACCGAAAGCCAGTGATGTCCCTTAATCGATGAATTTCCGCCTCACACTACTAAGAGCTTAAAAAAAACAGTAGGTCTTAGTTACCATCAGCCAAATATGTGGTCTACCACCCTAAAGTTGATAATCGTTTGCATGTCATAAAACAATAATGCCAATAAACGTGTCTGTCAACTTGAAATTTCGACTTTAGCGACATATTAATTTGATAGGTACCTGTTTAAAAATTGGTAGACCACTTATTTGGATGATGGTACCTGTCATCCCAATCTCTCCTCATCTCTCTCAATCAGAACTCTCATCAATGCTTTATTTTTTATTAGTCACAAATCTCTCATTGATATTATGTACCTGGAATCTACGTCTCATCACAAAAAAAATGTCACACAACTCTTGTAACGACTTAATAAATTGCGTTTAAAAAGTTTCAGCTGAACTTTTAAATGGAAATTAAAGACAAAAACCGGTTCGGACATAATGGTAGCACTTGCTTTGAGTTGTCGCTCGAATTCCGACCTTGCGCGACTCACACTTGACATTTCAATGGATGGCTGCATGCAGAAAAGAGCCAAAATGTTAATGTGAATGTATAAATATGGATTGTATATAGGTTCAATACATGAAGCCATCTATCTCAAAACCAAAATTTTATCGAAATTTAATCCCTCAATCTCATTTAGAATTTTAGTTTAGATTAAATATTTTTTTTAATATCGAAGTAAATTTTTAATTTTTAATGTTGTGTTTTCAAGTAATACTGACTGATGCGTATAATTTTCTTAATAATAATTAAAATAAGTATTAAAAAATCGGTCTGTTCGCGCGACTACCCGACGAAACTTACACCTAAAAATATTTTGGGATCGCCCGACAGGATTCGAACCCGCACCTCCTGAGGGCTTTTTGTGCCAGAGGCATCACCAACTGACTACCGAGGAATCCGATCAACCATTCGAAAATCTTAACCTGCTCTTTGCCTCCTATCCTGCTGAAAGCATAAATCATTTTATTTTCATAAAACTTGGTACATATTTTGTGGTATGAAAGAGAGTTTCACAGTGACAACAAGAAAGTTGTTTTAATTTATTTATTTTAAAAACAGCAAAATGAATAAAATATTTTTTGTGAGTATGGGTGCCGAATAGGAATATTATATATTAATTTATATTTAAACTAGAGTTTACCCACGGCTTCGCACGCCTAAACTGTTCGATCTAGTAGTTACAATTGAAATTCCGGGATTTTACAAAATTCCTCTAGGAATTACCAAAATTTAGATCGTTGTCTTCATTGAAGTTGTGTGAAGAACAACTACTTATCCAAAATTTCAATACTCTAAACCCAGCGGTTGAAGTTTGAAGATTTTATCCCTATCCCGTGGGAATATTGGAATAAAAAGTAGCCCATATGTTATTTCAGATGTCCAGCTACCTACATACTTACCAAATTACATGATTCTAAACCCATCTGTTATTATATCGAGATTTTATCCCTATTCCGAGGGAATATCGGGATAAAAAGTAGCCTATAAATGTTATCCAGGGTATATATTACCTGTATGCCAAATTTCATTCAAATCCGTTCAGTAGTATTTGCGTGAAAGAGTAACGAACATACATCCAAACAAACATCCATCCATGCAAACTTTCGCTTTTATAATATTAGTAGGATATTAATTTATTTTATTCTAAGTAATTGCGTTTTTATACACTTTTCAATTATTTATTTATCTTTTTTTATCTCTATCTTGGTTCCTTACCGCATGTAGCTGGCGCTAAGGCCGCCTACTGACAACCGGATGCGCCCGCGGCGTTTCCGTCGCACAATGTGTAGTGCCCTTTAAATACATACTTCCTTTACCCAAATATATCACGTAGAAGATAACTTTAATTGACACTTATTTATCGAAAACGGCAACAGAAATAGCTGGTTTTTGTAACAAGCTTAGATAATTAAAGTATTTTATCTAAGGTAACAAGTGATAATTTTGCCAATGGTACCTTCATTTTTTTCAGTTATTTGTACTTACCTAGCTAACCATAAATGTTTCCATGCGTCGATCAATATTTTAAGTGCATTACTCGTAAAGTGAGTTAAATGCATTATAAAGCTTATTCAAATTAATTCAATTCAAAATCTATACTTACCTACCTACGTGATTTGACTGTAAAATAAACAGAACCATTTGCCATAATGTTTCAAATCATCTGTTTAGTTCTTCTTTCATTCCTTTTCTACTCTGTACCATCAGCCAAATAAGTGGTCTACCAATTTTTAAACAAATTCCTATCAAATGAATATGTCGCTAAAGTCGACCTCGCAAGTTGACAGACACGTCTATTGGCATTATTGTTTTAAGAGATGCAAACGATTATCAACTTTAGGGTGGTAGACCACATATTTGGCTGATAACCTACCTACCTACCTATATAAGTATTGTCTGCCTATCTGCATCTAAATTGTTTAGTTTGTGTATCAAGAACAGCGTTCGAGGCGTTTTAGAGAATTATATTGCTTAATTATGTGCTTTATGTAAATTATGTATCGTCAAAATTATTAACTCTCTCTTAATTTTATTTTCTTCATTATTTGAATCCTAATAACTAAAATTTAATACGTTTTTCCCGCTTATCGTATTCTCGTAAAGTTTTTAAACAGACGCCTGACATTTTCATCTTTTTCATCTGTAAAAATGTAACATTGCCCACACTTTCTGCCAAATGTTTTGAAACGTTTGTGTTTAAGAAAAAAACGTGTGTATTCTAATTAATACCTGATTACTTTTAATAATTTATTAATAACTGCTATTTTTTTTTCTGAGCGCTATCTTGACTTGCTAAAACCAAAGCAAGTGCCCATTATCCATAGAAATATCTTTTAATAGGTTTTACCTGCGGCTTAGACGCATTATAAACCATTGAAGTTAGGACTTTGTCCCGAACCCGGGGGAATATCGAGACAAAAATATGGCCTATAATCATTTCAGACATCCATCCGTCTTAAGGAGTAACAAACAAAAATTTCCACGGGAATTCCCAATGATTGCATCGTGGTTTACACTGACAGTGCATTAAAACAACCGCGCCAAGCCAAATTACATGACCTTAAGATTTTATTCCGGTCCAGTGGAAATATCGAGTAAAAAACTAGCCTATGTGTTGTTCCAGATCTCCAGCTATCGAACATACCAAATTTCATCCAAATCCTTCCCGCCTTTTTGAACTGAATGTAACACACACACACAACCTTTCCTATTTACGAGTATAATATTGTATTACAATAAACAAGTACAGTCGCCACCAGATATTTAGATAAGGTGGTCAAAAATATCGATACATGAACTCTAATACCTTAATAATAGAGCGCATTTGCCGATATTTTTGACCGCCTTACCCGCTCCGAAATATCTGAGAGCGACTGTACATGACTAATGAGGGCTATCGTTTTTTCACTCACTAGATGGCGCACTGTTGCGTGAGGTTTTTAAGTATGGCTTTCAAAGTCTGTTATTACGGGCGTGAAAACAAAGTTTAACCTTAAAACCGTACCATAAAAATATCGAGCATGCCACAGTGTTGCATAGTCCCCGTTTTGTTCGGAAAAAAGGGAGGACAAAGGTTTCCAAAAGACAAAACTGTTTTAAAACACAGACATTCATTGCCCCGGAACGCATATTTGCCATAATTAATTTCAGATATTGCAAAATATTCATAAAATTATTCTAATTATAAATAAAGCCGCGTAGCTCACCCAAAAACTATGAGATTTGACATTTCGGAGACCTCACGCTACACTAGCGCCTCTAGTGGCGAATTCATACGCGATAGCCCTCATTGACTATAGCTTTCACTGTCTGCAAGGAAAAGAAAAGTACATGTATACGTAACATTTATTTAATCGATATTTACAATCATCGCACGTGGCAGCCATTTTGCAATCACGCAAGGGCTAGAATATTAAATATTGGTTATTTATTACATAAGTCGGTTACATGAATTGTTAGTAGTTTTTTTATTAGCATTATCTACAGTGTATATCGTGAAAATATACGTGTAAAATTAAGATACTAGTAAAAGTTTCTTGTAGGGTAAACCTCACACAAATTATAAGTTTTTTTGTTGACTGTAAACACTTTTTGTTGACTACATTAAATTGTTATCTACATATTATTTCAAATCCCATCATTAACAGTAGGTGTAAAATGGATTGCTAACTTTGAAGATTACTTACATACACTTGAAAGCAACAGTAAATTAAAACTTGTAAAAAGTAAAATCATTATTCTGTGGAAACGAAGTTAGCGTCCAACAGTCAACTAGAAAAAGGTCGATGTAGCCAAAGTTACAAAAATATATATGTACGACTTTATTGACTTAATATTAAGGTCTATACGTGAATGATTTAAATATGCGTAAATGTGTACTCCCACATTTTTGTATCTTTTGACATATCGATATTTTTTGTAGTTGACTGTACAACTACCTACACCTTTTATAACTTTTCTTGCAACAATCTCAATTTTTATGTGAAATGCAGGTAATGCAAAGTAAAGGGAAACGAAGACTGCAGAATCCACCAATCATATTACTTAGTTAACAAATTAATGTCCGATTTGTCGGTTTCAGTTGTAGAATTCTGCAGCCTCCGCTCCCAGTTGCTTACATGGACGGGCACCCTAAGAAACTACTATGTTAAAAGATGTCAATAATAGGGCAGTTTACCTTACATGTATATGTACATTTGTATTTCTAAGCTAAAAATACACCAAAATAACAAATAATTTATAAAATAATATTACACAAAGTATTTTAATTTTGACTGCTTAATTGATAGCTAGGATACATAAATGTAAACAAACGCGTGCTATAATTTAATTATTTCATTAGTTATTATTAAATTATTAGCAAGATAATATTTTGTGTTTATTTAGTTTATATGTCCTCTTAGTCGACCCGGATATCTACAAGCAAAGTCGCTACATACTTAATAAACAGCCGTACCGTGAAGCCACAGTAACAACCTTTTCACATTAAACGCTCCAGTGACTTCCTCGATGAATACGATGATGGCTTGCTAAGACAAAGTCGTACTACGGGGCGAGCTAACGGCGGTTAACTTTGCATTGTGCGAGTTAAGGTGCGCTTCTCAATGAAGCTAAGCAGAGCGGAGACTCTAGATGTACCATCATCCGAAAGTCTACCACCCTAAAGTTGATAATCGTTTTCATGTGATAAAACAATAATGCCAATAGACGTGATGTCAACTTGAAAGTTCGACTTTAGCGACATATTCATTTGATGGTTTGTGTGATTTGTGTGTGTTCTTACAGTGTGGAGGTGAGGAACTGCTGCATGAATACGCATATTTTGCATAAGCTTAGCTATCGTAAGGTCGCGGGTGAGCAAGGAAATTATTTTAGTTCATTGATATGACCTCCGCAAAGGAACGCCTGATTCGATAAATTATTTGATAGGAACTTGTTTAAAAACTGATAGACTACTTATTTGGCTGATGATACCTGTATTGCCGGCCGAATTATCAGATATTTAGCCGTTAGGTAGGCCGAATGTTTGGGTGAATATCTGTTTACTGACCAAACCATAATCCGTTGCATCTCTAGTGGAAATAAGATAAGAATTACAAATAATATGATTGGTCGATTCTGCACGCTCCGCGTCAATGTACTAAAGCGCATCTTTACACGTGTGAGATAGAATTTCGTTCACGTTCTGCGTCCTGCTTGTGCAAATATTAAATAGTAACCCAGGCTGGAAAGAAGAAAGACTCGACTCGAACTCGAAAGAGAATTGACATTTGTTTGGTGACATATCTATAGGTATTATATTACATGTATGGTAGTTTTAGTGAAATTAGTCACAATATTAAATTAAAGCCAACTTACACCTTCATACCTTTTCACATAGAATATACACTAAACCAGTATAACCGCGCTACTTTTATTGCCTACCTACCTACTCTGAGAAGTGTGTAGGTATATCAATGGAATCGATAAAAAAATACATTATAAATTGTTCAGTTTATTGCCGGATTATTCTTAACAGAGGTTTTTCCAAAACAGTTGTAGATTTTTCAACATTCAATTTGATAAAAATACTTTTGGGATTGATTACCAAATCATTGTTTTCTCTGAGAGTAATATTAATGTCTTTAATAATAGACGTTCACGGTATCTGGTTCATCTTATATTCTACAATCGTATTCAATCATATTGACTAGTACTAATTACAAAAAATATAAAAATCGTTCGTTTCGCTTTGGGTACACTATAACAAAACAAAAATAGAAAATAATCTTCAGGGCAATATGCTACATAAAATTATTTACTATTCCTGTAAACAGGCTCGCATGAATCACAAATGGTTTCGTCAGTAAGATACTTTTAGAGAATTTTCAATAAGTACAAAATTCAATGTCCAAAATAATTCCTTTTTTGTACGTTTCATACTTTCCTCATTGGGTCTAATTTAAATAAAAATCTGTAGGTACGTTTTCTTGCTCAACTTATTGCACTTTTTCTAGTTATATTTTGCGAAGTCTCCAATAATCCTTACTGACTTTAACTTCTTGTGGTTTATGCTAGCAATAAAATAATTATATACATTACCATGCTAGGCGCTTGTAGCAAAAGTAATTCATCCTAATTTAACCGTCCATAGACTCGCATACTTTTTGAAAGTCCGAATGTAATGTTTGTCGGAATTAACGTTTGTCATAACTCTTTTTTCTCTGAATCCAATAATTGTTAACCTAACCCATAGTTTTTTAAAGGATGACTATTTACAAATATCAGAAAAATTTAAGGTTTCAGAGGGAAAAAATTATGACATACGATCTTTCGGACATTCATTACGGTATTACTAGCGAAAAGTATGCGAACTATGGCGCTCCCGTACAAAATAAGTCTACAGAGAACAAAATCTAACCAGTAAAGTCGATGGTGTACGACCCAGTGTTAGGGTCGAAATTCTGCGCAGGATGACCTGAGAAGGGATTGTAATTCTGCTGATAACTTTGAGGTTGGTACTGCTGGTGCTGGTTGTACTGAGGAGTAAACGATTGGTACGAGAACTGAGGTTGTTGGTGGTAGATTTGGCTCTGAGGACGCTCTTGAGGGAACTGCTGAGGGGACTGACTGAAGAGATTGGTCTGCTGAGAATAAATTGGGTTAGAACGGAATGCGGGTTGTTGGCGAGCTTGCTGGTACTGAGGTTGCTGGTAGTTCTGCTCAGGTTGCTGGTAATTTTGTTGGGGTTGTTGGTATTCTTGGTACTGAGGCTCCGGTTGGGATGGTTTGAGGAACTGCCGGATGGCGCTAGGGCGGGACTGCGCTCGACCGTTGTACTTCGGGTCTTCGTAGATTTTCGGGTCTTCTCGGTACTGTCCGTCGTCTTCTTGGCCCTCGGTGAGGGCGTTGTGCGAGGTGGGGTCGCTCACGCTTGGTGGGGGGACCACGATGCCCGCTCCTGGAAGGGGGTACAAATGATGATTGAAAAAATTATGCTCGAGAAAAAAAAACTTTAAAATCAGCCTTTTTTTAACACGTTTTTAAGGTTCCGTAGTCACCTAGGAACCCTTATAGTTTCGCTATGTCTGTCCGTCTGTCTGTCCGCGGGTAAGCTCAGAGACCGTTAGTACTAGAAAGCTGTAATTTGACATGAATATACTGTTACGTTCGTGGGGTGGGTTCGTGATTGAAAAGCACTTTTAACACCGATGATAAGAGTAGGATTTATTTCACACTGTTACTTAACTTTACAAAACACTTAAAAACAGTTCACAGTAATTTCGCACTCTAAAACTCACTTACAAGTCGCTTTGATTCTCTTCGATGTTTATCGCTCGGTATCGCATTCGAAACTGTCCTCCGCCGCAACCTCACCCGGCTTATATACCCCCGGTGAATCGGTCCACAAAGTTCGAGAACAG
The DNA here is from genome assembly GCF_025370935.1 of Choristoneura fumiferana. NCBI lineage: Eukaryota > Metazoa > Arthropoda > Insecta > Lepidoptera > Tortricidae > Choristoneura > Choristoneura fumiferana. Next base: position 19,355,777 of record NC_133481.1, on the reverse strand, counting down.
TCCAGCTAGGACGTCATACCTACATCTCGAATGTTCCAGAAACGAGTAGAGGGTCTGTCTCTTTCATGTGCTATCTCTCTCACACAGTTACTAGAATATTCCGGAAACAGGATCATCAGTCTGTTTCTCTCACACATATAGGCTATCCTTGTCACACACCTTCTCGAATGTTCTCAGTATAGCTGTCTCTTTCTAATCGTGCTATCTCTTTCACTCCTATGGAAAATTTCGCCATATACTGAAATGTACTTCAGAGGCCCATAAGGGGTCCTGAAAACGCCTGAAAACGGGTTTCAGGTTATGGCGTCATCGGATAGAGGGTGGCCTGAAACGGACTGAAAACATGTTTCAGGCGCCTGAAAACAACGGTAACTTGGGTGAAATTTTGATAAACTAATATGTGATAGAGCATCCTCTGAAACGGCCTGAAACAGTATTCCAGCCTACTGAAAACGCCTCCAATGTGTCGAAAAGCACGATCAAAGTTTCCACCTAACCCACCGCCGTAACAATACATATCAGTAACGCCGACAAAGTGGTACAAAAAAATTTTTTTTTTTTTTTTAGGTTACCTCCCATAGACTATATTGTGGGGTATCGTTGGATAGGTATTTTTAAACCATTGGGGGGTTGTCAAGACAATTTTTCTATTCAGTGATCTGTTTGCGAAATATTCAACTTTAAAATGCAAATTTTCATTGAAATCGAGCGTCGTCCCCCTTCTAAAATCTAAACTGTTGGGTGAAAAAATTTGAAAAAATTCAGAATGGTAGTAAATAATTATATCAAATTTACAAGGAAAATTATAGCGGCTAAGATTGCTTGAGAATTATTAGTAGTTTAAGAGTAAATAGCAGCCTAAGGTATAAAATATACCTAAACTTGGAAGATTCCGTATAAAATATGAAATCCTTAGAAAAATATTACTTAATTTTTTCGTAATGGCTACGGAACCCTATTTTGGGCGTGTCCGACACGCTCTTGGCCGGTTTTTTTCATTAACCAATAGAAACGCTTCATTTACCTCGCCTCGCTCCGCTCAGCTGTTTCCACCAGAGATGTGCTGTGCGAGGCGAGGTAAATAAAGCGTTTCTATTGGTTAATGAAAAGCACACCCCTCGCAACACATCCTCACACATTATCGGTGGAAATGCAGCTTTAGAGTCACGCTCTTGGTTTTTATAATTAATTAAGTCAATCATTTACGCTACATCTAAAAGGTGTTGATTAAAATAAGCTGATGCAACTTTCGTGATAAAATTCATTCAGTTTAGTATTTCGAAATCTTGTGCTTAGTAAGTAAAGTTTTTCAGGGCGTGAAGGTAAAATTAATTAATGTGGCCTTGATTGAAATTTACTGTTTATTTCAGCCCAGAGTGTACAAGTTTTTTTTACTTATTGAATTATTACAATACAATACAATACAATAGTAACAACCTACTTTGCAGGCCCTATACTACGAAGTTCATAATTCGAACTTCGGTTTTTGCCGTCCCGCTGCCGCTTGCGTGTATTTTTGATACCACCTCAAACTTTTAGGGTAGTCAGTGAACATTTTATTAAGTTTTAGTAAAAAAAAAAAATATTATTATTTTCCTTACAAAATTAAATAGCAAACTGCTTTATTCAAAACGTCGCACTTGTTGACTGACAGCTGTCGCAGAACGTTTCTCTCTCGTAGAAAATTATTGTACGCATTACATTGCTGCTCGAAAATATTTCAAAAATTAATTACGCTCTGGTAGTTAATTTTAAATTAACAATTGGCTTTGATAACGACCAGATGGTCTAGTGGTTAGAGAACCTGACTACGAAGCTTGAGGTCCCGGGTTCGATTCCCGTGTCGGGGCAGATATTTGTATGAAAAATACGAATGTTTGTTCTCGGGTCTTGGGTGTTTACTATGTATTTAAGTATGTATCTATCTATATAATTATATTTATCCGTTGCTTAGTACCCATAACACAAGCTTTGCTAAGCTTACTTTGGGACTAGGTCAATTGGTGTGAATTGTCCCGTGATATTTATTTATTTTATTTTTATTTTTTTATTTATAACGGTTCACAGTACTTAAATCTTCGTCTGGTTACAGTTCGAGGTAGGATCAAAAATACACGCGTTATTATTTTATATGAGAGTAGGAGGGACGGAACGATAGATAGATAGATAAAAACGTTTATTACGATACGATACGAACTTCGTTTTTTGAATTTTGTAGTAGGCCCCCTGGTATCAGCTCGTTTCTTTCTGAAATCGCAGTTCTAATCTAACCTAATCTACTTTTCTGTTAGCAATTCGTTTCTGCTTGAGGGTTTTCTTGGGAAAATGGTGCGGTTTCCTAATGGGAAATTATGCGAAATGACTTATGCCAAGTACATTTTATGCGAAGCAATTATTCTGCTAAAAAAGTTTATGCGATATTATGTTATGCTAAGTGAGTTTCGATGGCAAACAAGGCCCTAAGGCCCAGTGCGACTTGAAAACTTCACACACATCATTAAATTTATCTGCCGGTATGTGCAGATTTCCTCACAATGTTTTCCTTCACCGTAAAGCTCATGGCAAATTTCAAATGGAAAAACTCAGAGGTGCGAGCATGGGTTCGAACTCACGACCCCCTGCTTGAGAGGCAATAGGTCAAACCACTCGGCCACCATACACATATCTACGTTTTTTTAGCATTTGAAAAAGGGTAAACAATCTTGGCGAATCTTTTTATTGGATAACGTTTAAAAAAACAAAACTAACACAGAAACAAACAATAACTATTACTTATGACACCAAAAGCATGTAAATTATCATATGTCCTGCTTATTGTTACATATTTGCTGTGATTTATTTTTCAAAAGTGTTTTTCAATAATAAGACGTCAAGATCGCTTACCTTCTTTCTAATGCTAAAAAAACGAAGTATATACAGAGTGGCTCATTTAGATCGGTCAGTATGGGAAACTCTGAAACTATACGACTTACGAAGATCTGTTCTTAGGAACCATGTCATCGATTTTAATAACAAGAAAAACTGCATATATACATTTTAAAAAACTATACTCAGCTCGGGAATCGAACCCGGACGTTTTGAAAAATAAAACTTACATTATTAAAGAATATCAAATACAACGCATTTTATTCATTCTATATACCATGTTTCATAGTAACATTTATTGCTTATGACCTTTTTTTTTATTCGACTGGATGGCAAACGAGCAAGTGGGTCTCCTGATGGTAAGAGATCACCACCGCCCATAAACATCTGCAACACCATTGTATTGCAGACGCGTTGCCAACCTAGAGGCCTAAGATGGGATACCTCAAGTGCCAGTAATTTCACTGGCTGTCTTACTCTCCACGCCGAAACACAACAGTGCAAGCACTGCTGCTTCACGGCAGGATTAGCGAGCAAGATGGTGGTAGCAATCCGGGCGGACCTTGCACAAGGTCCTACCACCTGCAAAACTGCAAACCTACCTACACTACCGATATCTAAATAGAAATAATGTACTTACATTTTATTTTTCAAAACGACTGGGTTCTATTCCCGTACTGAGTCCAAGTGTTATTTTAAATGTATGAATGCAGTTTTTCTTGTTACTAAAATCGAAGACATGGTTCCTAAGAACAGCTCTTCGTATGTCTTATAGTTTCAGACTTCCCCATACTGACCGATCTAAATGAGCCACCTGTATACACCTGTCTTACTTTACTCCTCAGATACGATGTTAGTTACACAACTACCATTATTCGTTACTCGTAACGGCTAGAAACGTCAACCACTGTGTACCAGCATACCAATGAGATCGATACTATATCGATTACCACACACGCACATACTATTAGCACAAGTATAAAATGTTGTAACTACGCCCTAGTTACTGCGTTAATGTTTGTTTACATGTTTGGTAACAACCATAAATGCTGCACGGTCAGTGCCATCCAGTGTAACTTGTAACAAGATGTTAAGTACTTTTTTCATAAGAATAATTTTAAAAACTGGTGTATGATTCTCGTTGACCTAGAGAAGAGGATAGAGTTTAACTTAATTTTCTGATAAAATTATTCTAGCGTAATTTTAAGAAATAATTCAATACAAACTCCATAACAAACGATCGTTTTGACATTTCTGAAAAACTTTAGCGGTACCGTATTTCGCCGCGCTGCGCGCGAAAACGCGTTGCTATCACATAACTCCTACGAACAAATCGCGGTTGCACGCGATCTATCTCAGAGGGGTCGCGGGGGTGAGGTACAAAACCGCTCGCGCCGTTTGGCGTGGGTGGACTCTTAAGATGGTATTTTTGATATCGTATTTCGACCTTTATACGTCCCAGTGCAGGTTACAGGCTCTCGAAATGAGACTTGGGCCGTAGTTATCCTTATTGGCTCTGTGCACGACATCAGCGCCACCTAGCGTCCGCAACTTTTTTGGCTTTGATGCTCTGACGTTTTGAAATTTCATCGCGACATTGTGTCAATTTTTTTGAATTTATAATACAAAATTACTGTGATACCGTAATTTGGGTGGACAAAAGGTTGTGAATTTATTTTTGGTCATTAAAATTAAATGAGGTAAGTAAAATTTATTCAAAAAGTGTGTTTTATTTTCGTTATGTCAGGGTTTGTTTACTTCATGTTTAGTTGTACTTTTACTCTATCTTATTGGTTTCTTTGAATAATAGTAAAATTATATAATTGTTCTCAGTGGCGTGCAGTGGTCCTCAACGTAAGACCGGCTAAAGAACATAGCTAAGTTCAGCAGTGTTTATCAATAGGGTGGAAAACGAGCAAGTGGGTAACTAGATAGTACGTAAGCACCACTGCCCATGGATACCCGCAAAACAAACGGTTTGTCGTTGTGGTGCTAACCTATAGGTATAGAGAAACCTGTCAAGGACTCGAAAAAATAATTGAAATTTGTAGTTTAAGCACTTGCCAATGTTATTCCACCAAGCGTCTATGGTGTAGCTGTAGAATTTATTACATATTTAAAATACCACTTATGTATATGTATTAAGTATAATAAATGTGAAAGTTTGTAAGTCTGCTTATTTGTTACCTCATCATGTCTAAGCTGCTGAACTGATTCGATGAAATTCACTAGGTATACAGATAGTTCGAGTCCCGGGGAAGGACATAGGATAGTTTTTATCCTGGAAAATTGCAAAGTTCCTGCGGGATAGCGATAAACGAATTATACGCAGACAGAGTCGCTAATTCATTCATATTTCTCATTAACTCATTGCGTACGGTTGTTTGTCACGCTTTACCTACTTTTCCTCATTTTCAAAAAGAAGGTTAATGAGTTATCATATACGCATCCTTATGTAATAAGTAAGTAGTTAAGTTCGTAACTTAACGGCCAATCACATTGTTCAAAAATAAACTTGTAACTTATTAATATTAAACAGTTCTTTTGTATGTTTTGGGAATTTTCGGAAACTGTTGAGGTGAGAAATTTCTGTTTTATTGTATGCTGCGTAGAACGGGTTTTAATAGTAATTTGTGTATATTACGTATGATATGACATATATCTGTTACTATGCTATATCTTTTTATGTAAATAACGGTTTTTTTTATATGAAGCCGTGGTGGTCTAATGGTTTGAGCTATGGCCTCTCAAGCAGAGAGTCGTGGGTTCGACCCCGGGCTTGCACCCCTGAGTTTTCGAAATTATACATTGAAAATTTACCTCGAGCTTTACAGTAAAGGGTAAACGTGGCGAGGAAACCTACACAAACCTGCGAAGCAATTCAATGATGCTAGAAGTTCCCAATCTACATTGGGCTCACGTGGGAACTACAGCCCAAGCGCTCTAATTTACATTTAGGTACATCATATTTAAATACCTTAAATTTCAAGTATTGCAAAATATTCACAAAACTATTCTAATTGACAAGTTTTCATTTTTTTAACACCTGTAAATTACTACAGGAATTGAAAGAGTTTTGACTCATGAACATGGGAAAATATTTATTATAATTTATTTCTCCATATTTAAGAAAATACAAAAAAAAGTCTGAATTTGCCAAAACTAAGTACCACAGAATAGATATGTTTCCTTTGCCTTTTTCACCAGAAAAAGGAGCTATCATAATTTTGACAACTTCTACATCAGATTTACATGATCTTTTTTTTAATAGAGACTAGACAAAGTAATGAATCTATTGTGTGGTAGTTTTGGAGTTATGCCTTTTAGAATAAGACATTTTAAAATAATTGTAATAAATTAATTCATAATCGCAGCGAAATTTTAAAAATATCAGCGTCTTTCTCTTTCCCAACAGAATACAGAGAACTAATCAAATTATAGTCTTAGAAATATGAAATCTTGTCAATTATAAATAAACCCGCGTAGCTCACCCAAAATCAGTGACATTTGACATTTCAGAGAACTCTCGCTACACTAGCGCCTCTAGCGCCGAATTCGTACGTGATAGCTCTCATTGACCCGATACACGCCTATGCCTCTGCCCAGCTCCACTCACCTTGCGGCTCGAACCCTCTCTTGCTGCTCGCCCCGTAGGATATCTCTCTCAGCTTCCCGCTCTCGTCCACATATCCATATTTCCCCGCGACATCTCCATTAGGATACTTCGTCTCTATCTTGAAGGAGCCGTCAGCTGCTTCGTAGCCGAAGCTGTAGGAGCCATCGTCGTTCTGTTTGTTGATCTGTTTCAGTATAGGCACTGGGGTTGTGGTCGGGCCTTGGGCTGTCGCCAGCGCTAGCCCCGCTAGGAAGAATGCCTGTAAAAAAAAATCCTCCTTAAATTATCGGTGTGTGCGTGCGGCGGGTGCGTGCGTACCGGCGCGCACACATTTAAGCTGCGCGATGTAGGTACTTTTGTTTGTAGTGAACTTACTTCTCCTCTTTTACTATGACTGAAGTTTGTTTACATTTAGTTAAATGCTTATCCAAACCAAGTATAGTTAAAGTGAGATCGAGATTGAAACAAACGAACACCGTTTGCAAAATTAGAACGAGAAACGCTATAATATTTCAACCTCACAAACCACATCGCCCACTAAATCTAGAAAACAATACGTTAATAATATCTATGTACAGTCAGCAGCAGAAGTATATGAGCAGTTGTGGTGATCAAAATGATCTAAACACTCTTATTACCTTGGCAGTAAAGATACGTGTAGTTCATTTTGAGCACCGTAACGGCTTGTCCACTTCTGCTGCTGACTGTATTATCTTACACTTTCGTTGCTGTACCTGGGTGACAGAGCCAACGCTCGATGTTACTTGACATCGAAAGAAGTAACAAAACCTTTCGTCAAAAGATAGCGCCAAATTTCAATAAAATCATAGTTTTTTGAGCCCCAGTCGCGTCCACAGCGCGTTTTCTATCCGTACAACTCGCGTGCGTATCGCGTTTGTACCGTACCGATAAATACGCGCGTCGATGGCGCGTTTAAAAATGCTTTTTGCAAAGGCTCTAAAAATAATAATAGTATTTCTACATATTTAAGCTAAACTGCATATTGGTGATACAAGACAAAAACGAAGGCTTTTAGTTTTAGAGATGAAATTTACAAGAGTTTACGCGTTAGCAAAGGGCCAACTCCGAAATTTGAAAATCGAAGTTCATATCGCACCGTCCCTCTTACTCTCGTTTTAAATAGTATAAGCGTGAGAGGGACGGAACGACAGGAACTTCGAATTTCGCATTTCGGAGTATAAAGTAAGGCAAAAAACTAGTTATTATTACTAAACTTAACCCTATAAATATACAAACGTTTCAATATCGACAATCGTTTTAGTACCATTTGTTATTTTACACAAAGACAGACTGACTTACAAAAACGCGGTCACACGAACAGTAACAAGGCGTTACGCAACGCAACGCGACCTTGATCTTGCGCTGCGCGTAGCGTAACGCATTAATTGATATTTTTGATGATGAAAGACCGAATTATGTTGGCACGCGATTGAAAGATACGAGTGTGTTAGTGGTTTTCTTCGGTGTTTTGGAAGAGTTAGATTCTAGTAAAACTACTAACGATTAGCTATGGCCTATTATAATATTAAATTTTGTAATTACTTTCTTCACGGTATAAAAAGTTGCATGACAGAGATCGCTCTGTAAGGCTATTGCTTATTTAATACTTTCTCTATGAACCTGTTTTCTGTTTTGTTATTATAATTATGTGGTGTGCAATAAAGGTCATTGTTTTGAATAGTATTTTTTGAAAAAACTGGTTGCTGCCTGTGACACCGTCTGTTTTTCGGTTGTCGTTTTCTATCTCAATAATGTTAATTCACGGTATTTTTCAATCAAAAAATGTATTATTACTATTCCCCTTGATGGCGGCCTTAAGGCTTGGGCCAATGTCAGTTCAGTTACGATCATAAAATTTACAGACAATCAAGTTAATTCCTAGTCTACCCTAAAACCTTGTCCTCACGACGTGACATTTGCGTGATTCGATTAAAAATAAAATACTGTGACGAAGTACTATGGTGGCACAGGATCAGAATTGGTTGGTTTTTTAATATTTTGGCCCAACGTATTCCGGTATTTTAAACATTCGACGTTTTATGATTCGATCTTCCGTTCATCATGATTCAGGCATGATAAAATTCGGTCTTTTGATCCGCAATATAACGATGATGAGTATTATATCAGCGAATTATTCCTTAAACAACACAATGACAGTGAATTTCTGAGACATCACCTTGATCATTTCAGATTTTAATTGTCATTATCTAAAAAGCCAATCAATAAATATAACGTCGGTATTTGTCATAAAAAGGAAATAACAAAGACTGTCCGGTGAATGTCTACAACCTTGGACAGTGCCTTATAAACTTATAAATATAATAGCTACAACATAGTGGGTGCTACCTATAAGTGTTGCAAAGGCTATTTACTTGTTCATGTCAATTTGGTAAAGGTCAACGCACTGAGCGTGTATAAATACTAATATTATAAATGTGAAAGTGTGTGTGTCTGTGTGTTTGTATGTTTGTCCGTCTTTCACGTCGAAACAGAGCGACGGATCGACGTGATTTTTGGCATTGAGATAGCTTATGGGCCAGAGAGTGACATAGGCTACTTTTTATCCTGGAAAAATGCACAGTTCCCAAGGGAACATCGCGCGATAACTGACGTTGAGGTCGTGGTCATGAGCTAGTACTTATAATCCAACAAATAGGCCTTTTTTGAAGTGTACCCGTTACTTTTTTTTTTCAGAATTAGATATCTTTTAGTTCTTAGTCAGAATCATTAGCACTATTGATTTAAATGAAGAAAATAAGTGTCCCTTTTTTGATCAGTTTTACGGCTTTTTTCGTACAGTTACATAAAGTATGGAAAATTGAGATTGAGATATATTTTTTTCATCCAAATCAATAATGCTCGTAATTTTGAGTAGGAAAAACCCAGAATTACTCATTCTGAAAAAAAAGTAAAGGGGTTACTTAAAATGAACAGACCCTCAAATAACACGACAGTTTGTTTGAGACGGCCGGAATCGGATGAAACTTAGCTCACACATGACACACATATTCCATCTAACCTAATAATATAAACGTAAAGTAACTCTATCTGTCGGTCTGTATTACTCCTTCTCGCTTAAACCGCTAAACCGATTTAGCTCAAATTTGGTATAGAGATACATTGAGACCTACTAAACAAAGCAATCAATTTGTAGAGTACTTAAGACAATTTTTTATATAATATTTGTGAAAACACATTTTGAAAGTTGTAAAAAATCTGTGTTTTCTAGAAAAATACTAACATATTCAATTGCTTGATCAGATTAATTCTATTTTTTTTGCTCTACCAGTGGCCCATTGCTTAATTAGACCAAGTACGCCCCAGGTTACAGTTTATGTATTAGGTATGTAAAAAATGTCAACACGTAACAAACCAAATTACATAAGTTAAGTTATTTTTAGGATAATTTAGTATAAGTACTTCAATTGTATCTTTTCAATAATGCGTTTATATTAATGTTATATAAGAAATTACATTAAGAAGTATCGAAATTTATCAAGACTTTAAATCTTGTTAAATAATGTGCTAACTCTGCCATCACTTTCAAATCGTCTTAATTAATTAGACATTGCCTAATATTATCAAAATAAGATAAATGCCAAATGTATTACAAATTTACGCTAAACACTCAAAGTATCAGTTTTTATTACTTGCCAATTAAATATCTAAGTGTACAAAAAAACAGGTTATGCTACCAGTCGGCCTTAGAAGTAAATTAATGCCATGCAAAATAGGCCTTCGGTCAATAAAACTAGAGTACATTTGTAGTCAAAGCTCTGGAATGCGATGTCAATTAGATGAACAAAAAATTGTTTCGAATGATCTAGTTATAATTTAAATGCCAAAGCAACTTGGTTGCATACATGTACATGGATAGGTACATAAATGTATGCTTACGCGTAATAAAGGGGCAGTAACTGGACAGCCGAGCTTTGCTCGGAGTTTTTAGGGTTCCGTAGCCAAAATGGCAAAAACAGAACCCTTATAGTTACGCCATGTCTGTCTGTCAGTCCGTCCGTGGCTTTGCTCAGAGACTATTAGTGCTAGAAAGTGTAATTTAGCACGGATATATTATAAATTTATCAAAATACTCTGTAGCAACTATACCGACAAAATGGTAAAAAAACTACAGCGAATTTTTTTAAGTATACCTACCTCCCATAGACGAAGAGTGGGGGTGTTTTTTTCTCGTCTAATCTTAGAGGTACGATTATTCACTAACGATTTTCCAATATAGTGATCTGTTTGCTAAATATTAAACATTAAAGTGCAAATTTTCATTCAAATCTCCCCCCGAAAAAAAACGATGGTAATTAAGTATATCAAATTTACATGGAAAACTATACCTTTAAATTTGCTACAGAATTATAAGTAGTATAAGAGTAAATAGCAGCATAAGGTGTAGAAATATACCTAAACCAAATACCTATTGACCAAATTACTATGCTATCCCTGTTATACTGACATTAGCATGCTTCGGCTATAGCTTGCGCGGCCTACTGCGCTTGCGCAATACTTTGGGGCGTGAATTACAATGCCTAGATAATTTTCCAACTAGTTTTTAGCCGCGGATCCATTTGCGTGAGTTGTGCCGAATAAAAATAGTAATTAGATTAAAAATTAGCCTATTTGTTATTCGCGATATTTATCAAAAAAATACCGATATTAATCCAAAAAAAAACAAGTGGATTTTTTGACGCCTCTCTTAGTCTTATGTATGTGTCACGTCAATGTCACTTGTCAAGTTTGTTTATTTTACAATTGATTCGCGCTGTCATCGTTCATCCACCATTACGTCTCATATTTCGTTTTCTAGATTTTTTTAGCGTACAACGGGAAAACCTACTAGACACTGGCAAAGTTGTCCTCCAATCGACAGCGCCATATTTTTTTTAAAAAACAACAACAACAAGTTACAAGCATGAAAGTGATTTGAGAAAATGAATGAGCAATAAGGCAATAATGTTACGTTTCATTCTGCGAGCTACTAATATAGTGGAGCTAAATGTGATATATATATATCTCAGTGAGTAAAAGATCCATCAATTTCCCTAAGTTGTACCGCTTCGGAAACACAGTACCAGGAAGCTGTTTCCATACTATTGACTATAATCGGTTAAAAATGTTAAGGTAAGTATTAAAACAAACCCCAACTTACATACCTTTCACACAAGTGACACATAAATACACAAATGAGCACAATAAATCACAAGTTCAGTAGGCGGACGAGTTCACGTTGAATAGACTTCAACGCGTGCTTGAAACTTAGCGGTCTTAAATAAGTCGAGTGCTTTATAATTATGTATTTATACCATGCTCACTCGGA